>NC_044564.1:98534169-98594169 GCF_007565055.1 Rhinopithecus roxellana | reverse complement strand
ATGAACAATAATATTACTGAATATAAAGTAGTGTTTCTTAGGCCCAGCACTGTGACTCAAGCCTGTAGTCCTAGCACTTTGGTAGATCAAGGCAGGAGGATCACGTGAGGTCCTCCTCGTGACCGCATCTCTACCAAAGAAAAAAAAATTACCCAGTGTGGTAGTGTGCACCTGTAGTTCCAGCTGTTTGGGATCATGAGGTGGGAGGATCACTTAAGCCCAGGAATTCAAGGCTGCAGTGGGCTATGAACATATCACAGCACTCCAGCCCAGGCAACAGAGCAAGACTGTCTTTAAATATAAAAATAAGGCTGGGTGTGGTGGCGTGTAGCTGTAATTCCAGCTACTTGGGAGGCTGAGCAGGAGGTTCAGTTAAACCTGGGAGGTGGAAGTTGCAAGTGAGCCGAGATTGCACCACTGCGTTGCAGCCTGTCTGGGTGACAGACAGAGACTCTGTCTCAAAAAAATAATAATAAATAAATAGAAATAAAATAAAGTAGTATTTCCCAATGGCATATTTCTTATTGGCATTTTGAGTAGAACAACTTGTATTGTATGATTGTCCATTGCGTTGCAGGATATTTAGCATTCCTGGCCTCTGGGTTCTGAATGCCAATAGCATCCTTTAGTCACTGACATCCAGCCCTTCCCCTCACATCACAGAACCACCCACCTGTTAGGCGGTGCCATCCACCCTACCCTCATCGTTTGAGAAATGCTGATCTCAGGTGAGACAGAGCCTTATAGCATAATTACAGTACAGTAAGATTTTGTCAATAGAGGTCTGTATACCCCTTCTAGCTAAGTATTATCATACTTACAGATATCTAAGTGGAAACTAAGAGAGGTTATTGACCTTGTTCACAATTATACAGTAAGTGACAGAGTTGGATTCTAACCCAAGTCTTATTCCAAAACTCATGCTTATTCTACTGCACTTTGCTGCCTCACAATAAGGAGCACCCAGTAAATATATACATGAATGAATGACTATGATACAAGCTTTCTACCCTCAATCAACTAAAAATCTCAGTACAGATATTGTTTTCCTTCAGAGGCTTACAGTTTCATTATAGAACTCAAACCTACTGAATCACAAGAAAAGAAATGCTCAAACAAGAAGTCTCATGTAAATGAACTAGATTTTTCTTTTTCTTTTTTTTGAGACACGGTCTTGCGCTTTCACCCAGGCTGGAGTGCAGTGGCATGAACGGCTCACTGCAGCCTCGGCCTCCCAGGCTGAAGTGATCCTTCCACCTCAGCCTCCCAAGTAGCTGGGACTACAGACACACACCACTACAACAGGCTAATTTTTATTATTATTATTATTTGTAGAGATGGGGTTTTGCTACGTTGCCCAGGCTAGTCTCAAACTCCTGGGCTCAAGCAGTCCACCCGCCTCAGCCTCCCAAAGTGCTGGGATTACAGAGGGGAGCCACCACACTCAACCCTAGATTTTTCAAATATAAAAGGTATGCCATAGGGGAAGTACATTCCAGCCCAGGATTCAAGGAAATCTTCCTAGAGGAACTGGAATGTCAAGGATCAGGAGGAAAACAGGAGGGAGAAAAGGCAGAAGGTTAGAGAGTACATTTGGGGTCGTGGAAGAAGGGGGACAATAGACACACAACTTTGGTTTTTGTATTTTGTTTTTTTCTGAGACAGGGTTTCACTTTGTCACCCAGGCTGGAGTGCAGTGGCATGATGTTGGCTCACTGCAACCTCCACCCCCTGGGCCCAAGCAATCCTCCCGTCTCAGCCTCCTGAATAGTAGGGACTACAGGCACATGTAACCATGCCCGGCTAATTTTTATATTTTTAGTAGAGACAGGATTTTACCATGTTGGCCAGGGTGGTCTTGAACTCCTGGCTTCAAGTGATCTGCCCACCTCGGCCCTCAAAATGCTGGGATTACAGGTACCTGGCCACAACTTTGATCTTCAAGGGACCCTTTGATGTCAATTAGAACCATCTGTTGTTTTTATAATTGGAAAATTGGGGCTCAGGGAAGTCCAGACTGTGGTCACAGTAAGTTTCTTCATTCATGCTAGAAAGATTAGTTAAGCCTTACTATGTGCTGGGCTATGTGCTGGGTGTTCATAATATTGTGGTGAGCAAAATAAATACAGTTCTTGCCTTTGTAATGCTTATAGTCTAGAAGGGAAGTCAGACATTAATCAGTAATCACATGTATAATTACTAACTGTGATGAGTGTTCTGAAAGAAAACTATGAGATGTTGTGAGATCCTATTAAAAGATATCAGATCAGATCCAGTCTTGGAGCCGTCGAACACTTAAGGAAGTAACACTTGATGCAGTGCTCAGGCGGAAGAGAAAGGGATGATTAGAGAGAATTTCAGGCAGGGAACAGCATGAACAAAAACTCTGAGGCAAATAAAAGGATTAGCACATTCAAGGAACTAGAAGAAAGCCAGTGACATACAGAATAAGAGAGAATAACAGATTACTCTGGCCATTAGGAGGCTGAGAGGGTCTTCCACTTAGGAAGCTTTTGCAGTTGTTCAACCATAAGATGATGGAGGCTTTGACAAGTGTGGTGGTGAAGATAATAGTGGGTAGACAAATGTAAGAAATATTGAAGAGATTGACAGACTTACTAATGTAACAGATATGGAAGGAGAGGAAGACAAAAGTCTGTATTTTTATGGGTGATTTATTGGCTTCTGGCTTGGGCAACAGCTGGGCCAGTATTGTGTGAAGATTGTGAATTTGGAATTCACTTTTTTCTTGTCTTTACTGAGTATATATAAAATCATATTTATAGAATATGAGTGCGATAGAAAGTATAACAAGGCAATGAGCCCTCTGAGCTATCCCTCAGGTTAAGAGAAAGAACAATGTGTTTATCTTTGAGGTTCCCTCTGTGCCCTTCACTATTCCATCCCATTCCTTTTTCCTTTGGAAGTAAGTACTATCCAGAGATTGCTTCATTGTCTGCTTTGCTTTCTAATGTTGTCAGTTTTATCCCTAAACAATATCTCCTTTAGTTTTCCATGCTTGTTAATGTTGTATAAATGAAGTCATTCTGTAGGTATTTTTCTAAACTTATTTTTTATGCTCAACATTGTGCTCCCGGAAAACATTCATATAATACCTGGAGCTCTAATTTATTTTTTCTCAATTATATGGTAATATAGTAGGGACATACCAAAATTTAAATTTTTGTCACTGGTGGGTTTCGTTTTTTGTTTTTTGTTTTTGTTTTTGTTTTTGAGACAGGGTTTCACTCTGTCACCCAGGCTGGAGTGCAGTGGTGCAATCATGGCTCACTGCAGCCTCAAATTCCTGGGCCTAAGTGATCCTCCCACGTCAGCCTCCCATATATCTGGGACTACAGGCTCACACCACCACACCTGGCTAATTAAAAAAAAATTTTTTTTTAGAGACAAGGTCTCACTATGTTGTCCAGGCTGGTTTTGAATTCCAGAGTACAAGCGATCCTCCTGCCTCAGCCTCCCCAAAGTCCTGGGATTACAGGCATGAGCCACTTTGCCTGGCTGTGTGAAGATTTTTAATTACCGAATAGATTTATTTAATGGTAATTCTAAGTTTGTATATTTCTTCCTAGGATTTTGTTAATTTATATTTTTCTACATAGTTATTCATTTGCTATAAGTTTAATGTTTTGGCATTATATTTCTTGTATTCTTTTTTTAGTTACTGCCCTATCTTCATTCATAGTAGTATTTATGCATTTTCTATTTTTTTCTAGTTTATTCGTACCAGATGTCTGTCAGTTTGGGAACAAAATTTTACTTTAATTCTTTTCATTTTGTTTTTATTTAACCCACAATGTTCAGAATTACACATTTTTTACTCTATTAGATAGCAGTTCCTCAACTGTAGCCATTATCTTTCCACTTCCCAATTTATGTTCTTCCTAACCTGTATTGCACTTAACATATTTTCATGAAATTCACCTTACTTTTTTTTTTTTACTTAAATAAGTACATTCATTCATTCATTCATTCATTCATTTTGAGACAGAATCTCGCTCTGTCGCCCAGGCTAGAGTGCAGTATGTGATCTTGACTCACTGCAACCTCCGCCTCCCATGTTCAAGCGATTCTCCTGCCTCAGCCTCCCTAGTAGCTGGGACTATAGGCATGTGCCACCATGCCCAGCTAATTTTTGTATTTTTAGTAGATACAGGGTTTCATCATATTGGTCAGGCTGGTCTTGAACTCCTGACCTCGTGATCTGCCTGCCTCGGCCTCCCAAAGTACTGGGATTACAGGTGTGGGCCACCGCACCCAGCCACTTTATTTATTTATTTATTTATTTATTTATTTATTTTTATTTATTTATTTATTTATTTTTGAGACGGAACTTTGCTCTTGATGCCCAGGCTGAGTGCAATGGCGCGATCTCGGCTCACCGCAACCTCAACCTTTTTTGTTTTCAATTTTTTTACTTTTGTAGAGAGAGGATCTCCCTCTGTTACCTGGGCTGGTTTTGATCTCCTGGCCTTAAGGAAGCCTCCTGCGTCAGCCTCTCACAGTGCTGGGATTACAAGCATAAGCCACTGGTCTTGGCGCAACCAGTACATTTATAATGAAGGAAAAAAGGCATGTTGGGAGAACAGAAAGGATAGGTAAGTGGTTAGCGCTTAGGGAGGAAGTGGAAACAGTGCTAGATGAGATTGGGAAGGTATACAGGGCCAGTTGTATAGAGTAAATAGTGAATGTGAAATTCCATAAATAATCATTAGTGAATATTTAACAGAATAGCTGAGCATTTACCCTGAGCTCAGTATTCAAGTGTTTTTTTTTTTTTTTTGAGACCGAGTCTCGCCCTGTCGCCCAGGCTGGAGTGCAGTGGCCGGATCTCAGCTCACTGCAAGCTCCACCTCCCAGGTTTACGCCATTCGCCTGCCTCAGCCTGCCGAGTAGCTGGGACTACAGGCGCCCGCCACCTTGGCCGGCTAGGTTTTTGTATTTTTTAGTAGAGACGTGGTTTCACCGTGTTAGCCAGGATGGTCTCGATCTCCTGACCTCGTGATCTGCCCATCTCAGCCTCCCAAAGTGCTGGGATTACAGGCTTGAGCCACCACTCCCGGCGTCAAGTGTTTTACAGATAGGGACTCATCGAGTCCTCACAACTACCCTTTGGTTAGACATTGTTTTCCTATTTTACAGGTGATAGTAATGAACATCTGACATCAAAGCCTAAATTATTTTTCAAGACCATACAGCTGGAGTCAATGACAGAGCCAGGATTCAGACTCATGTCTGTCTGAATCAAGTGACCACACCCCCAGAATTGATGCAGTCCATATTCTTGGACTATAACTGTGAGGCCCAGACTTGGTAGGGAGTAGGTGAAGAGGGTGATCATTAGGAAAGGGGCAGGTTTGGTGTCAGGGAGTATGACTTGGTAGGTGTTCCCGTAGTCCACATGAGGTAAGAGGGCCTGAAGTAAATCAGCCAGCCTGGAGACGGAGGTTGCACATCAATATGTTGCACAAGAGGCATAAATGGAACTTGGCCACTGATTTTCTGTCCCTAACTTTGCCTAACACAGTGACCTGTGTAAGATGTGTTGTTTCGGTTTTAACTGGAAAGGATCATCTATACCTCTTGAATTCAGATTGATGTGTAGGAGAACAAATGCAGGCTTTAGATCCAGAAGACCTGGATTTAAATCCTTAATCTGTTGCTAATAGGTATGTGCCTTTGGGCTAGTCCCTAAGCTTCAGTTTCCTTATAAATGGATGTGGTAAATAGTGTTTGTAAAGACTAGACATAACAGAAAGTGCTTGCAGCATTCCCTTGACCCTATATGTCTGTCTTTACGCTATTACCACACTATCTTGATCAATGTCACTTTAGAGTTGAAATCGGGTAATGTTAGTTCTCCAACTCTTACATCAACAGTTATTCTTTTTCTTTTTCTTTTTTTTTTTTTTTTTTTTTTTTTTTTTTTTTTTTTTTTGTGGTACAGAGTGTTGCTCTGTTTCCCAGGCTGGAGTGCAGTGGCGCTATCTCGGCTCACTGCAAGCTCTGCCTCGCAGGTTCAAGCCATTCTCCCGCCTTAGCCTCCCGAGTAGCTGGGACTACAGGCGCCTGCCACCACACCCAGCTAATTTTGTTTTTGTATTTTTAGTAGAGATGAGGTTTCACCATGTTAGCCAGGATGGTCTTGATCTCCTGACCTCGTGATCCACCCACCTCGGCCTCCCAAAGTGCTGGGATTTCAGGTGTGAGCCACCACGCCCAGCCTACAGTTATTCTTTTTCAAGATTGCTGCTGCAATCTTGTTATAGCTGCTGCTGCTATATTACAGTTATTACTATTGCTAGTATTCACATTATTAATAAGAGACCCATACGGTCAACATGGCCAAAACTGTTTTTTTTTTTTTTCCTATCAAACTCGCCTTCTCTCCTGTGTTATCTGCCTTGCATGATGTTACCATTTGCCCAGGTGGCTGAGCCACAGACCTAGGAGTTGTGTTCAGCTGTTCTTTCCTCCTCACCCAGCCTCTAGCCTTGCAGGACTTGTCTGTTACCTCTTTGCATGTGCTGCCCTTTATGCAGAATGCTTGTTCCTCTTCCACCCTCTTTCACCTGGACTTGCCCATTCAGGAGGCCTGACCTGATTCTCCCAGTTAATCCCTCTTGCATCTGATATCTCATAGCACCATGTATGTCCCTCTGTTGAAGCACAATTGTATTGTTTTGTAATTAGTTGTGTGTCTGTCTCCACCACCAGCCTCCATGCTGGAATTATGTCTGATTGTGTCCTCAGAAAACAGCAGATACAGTTGAGGCTTGATGAAAGCTTATTGAATTGTGGGGTCATAAATCTACTCTTCAGACTTCCCCTCCACTATCTCTGTTGTCCACCTGTGAGAATTCAGAATGGCAAATATTTCTTCCCAAAACCCTTCAGCCTGGTTGCTGCATCTAATTCTGAGGAGAGATTGGCCAAGTTACAACTGAACATGAAAGTTTATGGCTTGAGATGGAGCAACAGAAGTGTCAGATAAGGGAATTTGGGCCGGGCGCGGTGGCTCACGCCTGTAATCCCAGCACTTTGGGAGGCCGAGGCGGGCGGATCACGAGGTCAGGAGATCGAGACCATCCTGGCTAACACAGTGAAACCCCGTCTCTACTAAAAATACAAAAAATTAGCCGGACGTGGTGGTGCACACCTATAGTCCCAGCTACTTGGAGGCTGAGGCAGGAGAATGGCGTGAACCCGGGAGGCAGAGCTTGCAGTGAGCCGAGATCTCACCACTGCACTGCAGCCTGGGTGACAAAGCGAGACTCCATCTCAAAAAAAAAAAAAAGATAAGGGAATTTGAGGGAACAGAGTGTATGTAAAGAGGTACAAGTCTTCACAGTGAGATTTTTGTTGCCATACAACTTTTTCTGGGGAAGAATGGGCATCCTCAATGGGGAGGTAAGAACTCATGTATTCAAAGCTTCCTGGATCCTCTGCTTTGACATTGAACAGTGATATGGTTAGGCTCTGTGTCCCCACCCAAATCTCATCTCAAATTGTAATCCCCACATATCAAGGGAGGGACCTGGTGGGAAGTGATTGGATCATGGAGGCAGATTTCTCCCTTGCTGTTCTTGTGATAAGGAGTGAGTTCTCATGAGATCTGATGGTTTTATAGTATGGCACTTCCCCCCTCACTTGCTCTCTCTATCCTGCCACCATGTAAGACGTACCCTGCTTCCCCTTCTCCTGCCATGCTTTTAAGTTTCATGAGGCCTCCCAGCCATGTGGAACTGTGAGTCAGTTAAACCTCTTTCCTTTATAAATTACCCAGTCTCAGGTATTCTTTATAACAGTGTGAGAATGGACTAATGCAAGCAGCAGTTGAAGATTAGTAGTAGTAAAAGGAACCAAGTTAGTCCCAACCTGCCACTATGACCACTACCATCATAGCTAAAGAGATAGACTGGCAGGGTGCAGTGGCTCACGCCTGTAATCCTAGCACTTTGGGAGGCTGAGGCAGGTGAATCATGAGGTCAGGAGATCGAGACCATCCTGGCTAACACGGTGAAACCCTGTCTCTACTAAAAATACAAAAAATTAGCCGGGCGTGGTGGCGGGCGCCTGTAGTCCCAGCTACTCGGGAGGCTGAGGCAGGAGAATGGCATGAACCTGGAAGGCGGAGGTTGCAGTGAGCCGAGATTGTGGCACTGCACTCCAGCCTGGGCTACAGAACGACACTCTGGTCTCAGAAAAAAAAAAGAGAGAGAGAGAGAGAGACTGAAATAAAATGGGTAGCTGTTGGTCTAGAGCCAAGGTGTGAGAGGCATGGCAGCTCTGCTGTGGTCCCTGTGCTGTGAGCCAAGTGAATCTCATCATTTCAGAAGTTCTCTCTTTAGCCTTTAAGCCACTGCATCAGCACTATCACTGCTTTATCCAGCCCCTCAGCTTTCGGGAGCATTGTTCCATAGGTCATTGCAGGGCAGGCTAGGTGCTTCTTGGGTGGAGTTAGTTCTGCTGCCTCTACCAGGTAAGTAATTCCTTTGTTCCAGACCGTCAGTTGTTTAATTGGGAAGAGTGTTTGCTTCTTGTTGCACTAGGTCTGAGCTGGATCCCTGAGTTTTGCCAGGTTCTAATCTTGCATTTTCTGTGTCCCATTTTCAGGGAAGATCTCTTAGCTGTTTGTTCTTCTGGGATACAGTTGAGGACAGAATTGCAGGAAAATGTGATGGCCCAAGAGAAAGCAGGAAGGAAGGAAGAGAGGGCTTATAGTATAAAGTGATCTCTGCTTTCACCTGCAGGTCACTGCTGAAACTCAAGAGAAAGAAGACATTATCATACATTTGCAAGAGAAGGTCGCATCCTTGGAGAAGAGACTAGAACAGAACTTATCAGGAGAAGAACATGTGCAAGAACTCCTGAAAGAGGTAACTTCCGTTCTCTTTGGACTGTCTGGTGTTAGAAAGGCAGGGTTGATTCTGGTGACTTCACAAACCCTAGAGTTTCAGAGCTGTAGGGCCAGCAAACAGCGTGGTAACAAGAGAACTGTCTCCAACTTTGGCTTGTCCTGCTTACATCAGAAAGAGCCTTATGTCCCCTGTGGGTGACATGCTTTTCTCAGGGAAAAGGAGGGCTGTATTCAGAGATATATACAAACAGATAGCATCTCATCACCAATAAACCACACCTTGTGATTTCCGCCACTTGGGCTGCCTTGTCTTTCTGCACTGCCTTCTTCCCCACCATTTTGTACTCTGCAGTGGCCAAGGAAAATAGCTACATCTGCCCCTTGGCATGAGCAAGAATTACCTTGGGCAGCATTCTCTCCTTCCTGAGGGAGGCTATTGTGCAGACTGGCCTCTTGCCCAGTGGTGCGGGTAAACTTTCTCATCAGGCTTAGCTTTTGTCTGCACACGTTCTGCTCTTCCCTCTCTTTCTGTTCCAATGATTGGCCACACCATGACAAAGGTGACAAAGCCAAGGCCATGGGGCTCCTCCTAGATTAGACCCTCCCTTTCTTTCTTCAGTCAGTTTCAACTAAATACCTCCATCTCCACTGCCACTGGTTGTACTTCAGGATTTCCAGCAAATCTAGCTTAGTCTATGTTAGAAGTCTCCAGATTGGCCTGCCTAGCATCAGTCTCTTCCTTCACCCTCTGACACAGTCTTCCATGCTTACTGCCAAACTGATCCTGATAATCAGCCCTGGTGACCATATCACTCTCTTAAACATCTTCTACAATTCCCTTCAACAGTCTACAGTAAATGTAATGTGGGTTCTAGGGAGTAAATTGATTTCTAGAATCAGACAGCCCATGCTTGTATTTTGCCTGTTCTACTTACTAGCTGTGACTTAGAGCAGCAGTCCCCAACCCTTTTGGCACCAGTGACTGGTTTTGTGGAAGACGGTTTTTCCACAGATGGGGTCGGGTACAGGAGGGTGAGGGGGTGGTTTCAGAATGAAACTGTTCAACCTCAGATCATCATGATCCTTAGATTCTTATAAGGAGTGTGCAGCCTGGATCCCTCACATGCGCAGTTCACGATAGGGTTCACACTGCTATCTAACACTACCACTGCTCTGACTGGAGGCGGATCTCAGGCGGTAATGCTTACTCACTGCTCACCTCCTCCTGTGTGGCCTGGTTCCTAACTAAAGGGTTGGGGACCCCTGACTTAGAGCAAGTAATTTAATCTCTTTGTGTTTGTTTCTTCCCCAGTAAAATTGGTTTTATTATACTACTAAACTCAGAATTGTTGTTAGGATTAAATAAGTTACAATATGTAAAGTGCTTAGAATGATAACTGGAACATAGTTGGGTCTCAATATATGTCAGCTATTACCATGATCAATATTATTATTGTGCCATCATCATTAGTATACAGTTTAATGTGCATAAAAATTACTTGGGAAGTTTGTTTGAAGTATATATCTCTAGGCCAGGCGTGGTGGCTCACACCTGTAATCCCAGCACTGCCTGAGGTCAGGAGTTCAAGACCAGCCTGGCCAACATGGCAAAACCCCGCCTCTATTAAAAACAGGCCAGGCACAGTGGCTCACGCCTGTAATTCCAGCACTTTGGGAGGCTGAGGTGGGCAGATCACAAGGTCAGATTGGGCCAGATGGAGATTGAGACCATCCTGGCCAATATGGTGAAAGCCCATCTCTACTAAAAATACAAAAATTAGCTGGGCATGGTGGCACATGCCTGTAGTCCCAGCTACTCGGGAGGCTGAGGCAGGAGAATTGCTTGAACCTGGGAGGCGGAGGTTGCAGTGAGCTGAGATCATGCCACTGCACTGCAGCCTGGTGACAGAGCGAGACTCCATCTCAAAAAAAAAAAAAAAAAAAATTAGCCGGGCATTGTGGTGGGTGCCTGTAATTCCAGCCACTCAGGAGGCTGAAGCAGGAGAATCACTTGAACCCAGGAGGCGGAGGTTGCAATGAGCCAAGATCGCACCACTACTTTCCAGCCTGGGTGACATGAGTGAAATTCCATCTCAAAAATAATAAATAAGTAAATAGATAAAGTATATATCTCTGGCCCTACCCTCAGAAATTCTGATTTCCTTAGGCTTGGAGCAAGTCCTCAAATCTGTACAACTAGCTGAGATTAACAACTTTCTCAGTAACAGCTATCTCAGCTAAGTCTAATGCCAGCATTTAGAATTTCTACATTTTTTTTTCTTTCTTTCTTTCTTTATTTTTTTTTTGAGATGGAGTCTCACTCTGTTGCCCAAGCTAGAGTGCAGTGGTGTGATCTCAGCTTACTGCAATCTCCGCTTCCCAGGTTCAAGCAATTTTCCTGCCTCAGCCTCCCAAGTAGCTGGGACTACAGGTGCACGCCACCACACCCGGCTAATTTTTTATTTTTAGTGGAGACAGGGTTTTACCATGTTGGTCAGACTGGTCTCAAACTCCTGACCTTGTGATCTGCCCACCTCAGCCTCCCAAGGTGCTGGGATTACAGGTGTGAGCCACTGCTCCTGGTCCCATTTTTTTTTTTTTTTAAAGACAGAATCTCACTCTGTCACCCAGACTGGAATTCAGTGGTGCAACCTCCGCTTCCTGGGTTCAAGCAATTCTCTTGCCTCAGCCTCCTGAGTAGCTGGGATTACAGGTACCCACCACCACATCCAGCTAATTTTTTTTCGTATTTTTAGTAGAGATGGGATTCCATCATGTTAGCCAGGCTGGTCTCAAACTCCTGACCTCAGGTGATCTGCCTGCCTCGGCCTCCCAAAGTGCTGAGATTACAGGTGTGAGCCACCACTCCTGGCCTAGAATTTCTACTTTGAAAAATGTTGCTTACTGAAACAAGTTCTAACTCCTTTTTGCATTCAAAAGCTTCTCATGAGCTGGCCCTTTTGCCTATCTTTCGGGTCTTGTTTTTTGACCTAAATCCATCATCGTTTTGGCTTCTGAGGAATTGTAGTTCCCTCAATGTAGCAGGCTGTTCACATCGCCGTTGGTCATCCCCCTGCCTGGGAGGCTTCCCGAGCCCTAGCCACCTTGTGAGTTCTAAAGCCGCCTACCTGCCCTGTGGCAGGGAGTATCTCCCACCCCGTGCTTCTTTCTCTTTGTGGACACTTACTGTACTCTATTGTGTAATTTTTTATTAGTCTTTTGTTCCAGCCTCAAGGTCA
This sequence comes from Rhinopithecus roxellana, assembly GCF_007565055.1. Taxonomy (NCBI): domain Eukaryota; kingdom Metazoa; phylum Chordata; class Mammalia; order Primates; family Cercopithecidae; genus Rhinopithecus; species Rhinopithecus roxellana. The sequence goes on along the minus strand of NC_044564.1, from coordinate 98,582,052 downwards.
AAGGACTATTTCAAATTTATCTGTGTGTACTTTATGATATGCGAATTATATCTCAATTAGCTGAATTTTTAAAAATGTATTCATGTCTCTTGTGCCTAGCACAAATCATAGTATGTTGTAGATAATCTGTAAATATTTATTCAATTGAGGAATGACAGTCTTCTTTTACTCTTCTTTCAACTTACAGAAACCACTTGCTGAGCAGAATTTGGAGGATACCAGACAACAGCTCTTGGCAGCCAGAAACAGCCAGGCCAAGGCCATTAACGCCCTGGAGACTCGGGTACTGACCTTACTTCTGGTGTTTCCTAAGTTTGAGTGGTAACCTGGCTGAATGGCAAGATGATGTGACTGAGAATCTTCTTGGTCAGAGTTTTTTCCCTGGAAGGGATTATTTTTGGATCTTACCTATACAGGGATGAGTTAGTCATTTTCTTCATCCTTGTCACATTACCATGATTGAGTTATATGTTTATACTCTTTTATCCCCATTGGCCTCCCTCCCATAGGATACCATTCCATTGTGGTTCATATAGATGCTTTTTTTGTTGGGTTGCCTTAAAATATGTAGCACTGGGTTTTTAATTTCTGTAAATGATGCAGCTATGGGTATGTTTTCTCTGTTAGTTTTAGCTGCCTCAACTTCTGTCTGTACCCACTTCATTGCACTTTGTAATAATCTACGTGGTAGACATCCAGATTGCTTCCTTCTTCCTGGCACCTCAGATCATGCATAAAACCTAAAGAGACTAAGTATTATAGGAGAAGATTGTTCCCAGCAAGCCTGCACCTGGCTCTCCTCCTCCAGCATGCATGAGGGTTCCTATATATGCCTTTCTGCCTTTTCCAGCATGGCATTTCTAAGCCTTTACAAGTTTTGCCAGTTTACTGAGTGTGGAGTGGTATTTCATTGCTTTAATTTGCATTGCTTTGGTTATTAATGAGTTTGGCCTTGTCTTCATGTGCCTGTTAATTCCTGGGGGTTTCTGCTTTTAGAATTGCCCATTCATATCCTTTCCTTGTTTTATTTGGGGTTTCAGTCTTTTCTTATTTGGTTTGTAGGATTTCATTGTATATTCTTGTTCCTAATGCTTTGTCAGTTTCAGTCCTGAGTCATTCTGTTAACTTTGTCTTTGTATCCTTTGTTGAATAGACATTCTTAAGTTCCATGTAATCAGATTCATCACTTTTTTGCTGTGGAGTTTGAAGTTCCATTTAGGAAATCTATTCCTGCTCCTAAGTCACAGAGATCTACTGTTTTTTCCCTATTAACTTTATAATTTTTCCTTCAATCTAATAGATCGCTAATTCACATACAAACTGTCTTTCTGTATGGTCTTAGGTAGGGATCTAAATATGGAGAAATTCTGCATATTTCTCAAAATCATTTACTAAACAGTCTGTCCTTCTGAATTGATTTCTCTTGCTAACTATCACGTATTGCTTCCGTCTGCACATAGTTTGTCTCTGCATTCTCTGTCCATTGTTCTGATTGTCTGCTCTTGTGTAAACACTACAATGTTTTTATTACTATAGTGATATCTGTACTATATCTCAACACCCAATAAGACAAATTCTCTTTTTTTTTTGAAGGTTGACTTTATTTGTGGGCCTTTAAAGTTTTTGAGTTTCTAAAAAATTCAACTTGAATTTTTATTGGGATTGCATTAAACATATAGGCTAATTGGGAAGAATGGTCCATTTTATGATATTAATTATTCCTTCCAATAATGTAAATAGATTCCACTTATTCAGATTCTTTTCTGTGTGTTTTATTAAATGTTTACATTTTTCTCAATAGATGTCTTATTTTCTTGCCTAACTTGTTAATTCCTAGAAACTTTAGAGTTTGTGTTGATACTGTGATGGTATTTTTTTTTTCTTTTGAGACAGAGTTTTGCTCTTGTTGCCCAGGCTGGAGTACAATGGCACGATCTTGGCTCACTGTAGCCTCCACCTCCTGGGTTCCAGCGATTCTCCTGCCTCAGCCTCCCAAGTAGCTGGGATTACAGGCGTCCACCATCACACCCAGCTAATTTTTTTGTATTTTTAGTAGAGACAGGGTTTCATCATGTTGGCCAGGCTGGTCTCAAACTCCTGACCTCAGATGATCCACCCGCCTCGGCCTTCCAAAGTGCTGCAATTATAGGCGTGAGCCAGTGCACCCAGCCTGTGATGGTATCTTATTTTTAATCTTTTTTTTTTTTTTCTGAGAGTCTCGCTGTGTCGCCCAGGCTAGAGTGCAATGGCACTGTCTTGGCTCACTGCAGCCTCCACCTCCTGGGTTCCAGCAGTTCTCCTGCCTCAGCCTCCCAAGTAGCTGGGATTACAGGCACATGCCACCACACTAAGCTAATTTTTATATATTTAGTAGAGACAGGGTTTCACCATGTTGACGAGGCTGGTCTTGAACTCCTGACCCCAGGTGATTTGCCTGCCTTGGCCTCCCAAAGTGCTAGGATTATAGGTGTGAGCCACTGTGCCCGGCCCTTATTTTTTTAGTTTTTATTTTGTTATTTTTTGGAGACACAGTCTCACTCTATCCCCCAGGCTAGAGTGCAATATTGCGATCTCGGCTCGCTACAACCTCCGATTCCCAGATTCAAGCAATTCTCCTGCCTCAGCCTCCCGAGTAGCTGGGATTACAGGCAAATGTCACCACGCCAGACTAAATTTTGTATTTTTAATAGAGATGAGGTTTCACCATATTGGCCAGGCTGGTCTCGAACTCCGGACCTCAGTCTCGGCCTCCCGAATTACAGGCACGAGCCGCCATGCCCAAACTTTATTTTTAATCATATTTATAATTGGTTATTTCTGATTATTCTCGTGAACTGCCATTTTTAAAAGTTGATCTTGGATATCACACCCCGGCTGCACTTCATTACTACTGTGTGATTTTTTTGTTGTTTTTCTTAGGTAGACAATCATATTATCTATGAAAAATGACCACTTTATCTTACTCCTTCCAGTCTTCCCACCTCTTATTCCATTTTCTGTTCATAGAGCATTGAAGAACCTCCAGACTGAGTGAAGCAATAATAGGACTAGTGGGAATCTTTGTTTTGTTCCCAGTCTTAAAGGAAATATGCCTGAAGTTTTGTTATGTGGTATACCATTTGTAGGTTTTTGGTAGGTATTTATTTATTTATTTATGTGAGGCAGAATCTCACTCTCATCCAGGCTAGAGTGCAATGGCGTGATCTCAGCTCACTGCAACCTCTGCCTCCCGGGTTCAAACGATTCTCCTGCCTTACCCACCAAGTAGCTGGGTTAACAGGTGCCTGCCTCCACGCCTGCCTAATTTTTAAATTTTTAGTGGAGACGGGGCTTCACTATGTTGGCCAGGCTGTTCTCGAACTCCTGACCTCAAGTGATCCACCCACCTCAGCCTCCCAAAGTACTGGGATTACAGCACCATTTATTTATTTATTTATTTATTTATTTATTTATTTATTTATTATTTATTATTTTTTATTTTTATTTATTTTTTTTTTTGAGACGGAGTTTCGCTCTGTCACCCAAGCTGGAGTGTAGTGTCCTAATCTCAGCCTACTGCAACCTCTGCCTCCCAGGCTGAAGTGATTCTCCTGCCTCAGCCTCCTGAAGAGCTGGAATTACGGTGTGCACCACCATACCCAGCTCATTTTTTTGTATTTTTTAAAATTTAATTTAATTTTATTTTATTCATGTTTGTTTGTTTGAGACAGAGTCTGGCTGTGTAGTCCAGTCTGGAGTGCAGTGGCGTGACCTTGTAGTCCAGTCTGGAGTGCAGTGGCGCAACCTTTGCTCACTGCTATCTCTGCCTCCCAGGTCCTGGTTCAAGCAATTCTCCTGCCTCAACCTCCTGAGTAGCTGGGATCAGAGGCATGTGCCACTATGCCCAGCTAATTTTTGTATTTTTAGTAGAGACAAGGTTTCACCATGTTAGCCAGGCTGGTCTTGAACTCCTGACCTCGTGATTCACCTGCCTCAGCCTCCCAAAGTGGTGTGATTATAGGCGTGAGCCACCACGCCCAGCCTTTTTTGTATTTTTACTAGAGATGGGGTTTCACCATGTTGACCAGGCTGGTCTCAAACTCCTGACCTCAAGTGATCTGCCCACCTCGGCCTCCCAAAGTGCTAGGATTACAGATGTGAGTAACCGTGCTGGCCAATTTGTTTAATTTCTTGAATTGGATATTTATCTCATTTTTTAAATCTTTCTTATTTCCTGATAAATACATTTTAAACTATATTTTTCTGAAAAGACTGTTTTGTTTTATTATAATTTCAGTTCTATTTCTGAATATCCTTTTTGATCAGTGTACATTGTTGTACAACCATCACCACCATCCATCTCCAAAACTTTTTTATCTTCCCAAAGAGAAACTCTATACTTATTAAACAGTAACTCCCCAATTCCTCCTACCCCAGTCTGGGAACCACCATTCTATTTTCTGTCTCTTTGAGTTTGGAGACTCGAGATACCTCATATCGGTGGAATCATACAATGTTTGTCCTTTTCTGTCTGGCTTATTTGACTTAGTATAATGTCTTCAGTGTTCATCTATGTTGTAGCATATGTCAGAATTTCATTCCTTTTTTTTTAAATATAGAATTTTTTTTTTTTTAAGAATTTTTTTTGAGATGGAGTCTTGCTCTGTTACCAGGCTGGAGTGCAGTGGTGCGATCTCGGCTCACTGCAACCTCCACCTCCTAGGTTCAAGCAATTCCCCTACCTCAGCCTCCCGAGTAGCTGAGACTACAGGCGCTTGCCACTATGCCCGGCTGATCTTTTGCATTTTAGTAGAGATGGGGTTTCACCATGTTGACCAGGATGGTCTCGATCTCCTGACCTTGTGATTCGCCCACCTTGGCCTCCCAAAGTGCTGGGATTACAGATGTGAGCCACCGTGCCCGGCCTATTCCTTTTTAAGATTGAATAATGCTCCATTATATGTATAGACCACATTTTGTTTGTCCATTCATTCATTGATGAACACTTGAGTTCCATTTGTCTTTTTTTCCCCTTTTTGTGGAGAACCGGGTCTCCCTATGTTAACCCAGGCAGGTCTCCAATTCCTGGGCTCAAGCTATGCCTTTGTTTCCATAAGTGCTTGGCTTGCAGGCATGAGCCCTCACTCTGTAAGCCCAGCTCTTAGGGAGGCAAAGGCATAGCCTTTTTTTTTTTTTTTTTTTTTTTGAGACAGAATCTCACTCTGTCACCCAGGCTAGAGTGCAGTGGTACAATCTTGGCTCACTGCAACCCCCATCCCACAGGTTTAAGCAATTTTTGTTCCTAAGCTTTCCAAGTAGCTGGGACTACACATATAAACCAACATACCTTGTATTTTTAGTAGAGATGGGGTTTTGCCATGTTGGCCAGGCTGGTCTCGAACTCCTGGCCTCAAGTGATCCACCCGTCTCGGCCTTCCAAAGTGCTGGGATTACAGGCATGAGCCACCACATCCAACCCACACCCAGCTTTTGATGGACATTTGAGTTGTTTCTATCTTTTGGCTATTGTGAATAATGCTACCATGAACGTTCCTGTACAAGGTTTTTGTGTGGACTTAATGTTTTCATTTCTCTTCAGTATATACCTAGGAATAAAATTTCAGGATGATATGGTAACTTTTTGTTTAATCTCTTGAAGATCTGAATCTGTCTTGAACTTGGCTGCTAAACTGAGACTCAGATATTTTCTGATCTCAGGAGTGTAAAACAACGTCTTAGTCTTGGCACTACCACCAATAAAATGTGCGGTCATGAGCTAGTAACAATCCTGTTCTTCTCCATGGACTAGTAGCCCCTTTCTCATGGGATTGTTCCCAACTTTCTCATGGGATTGTTTTGGTTAAATCTAACATGTGAATGTATGTAAGGAGACTAGGCCTTAAAAACATCCTCTCCTTGTGTGTCTACCTCTCCTTCACCAAGCTGCATGCAGCCTTCCTTGTGCTTATGTTTAATAATAAAGCTCCCCAAGGCCAGACCTTATTCAGTAAGTAAGAAGGCCTTCTAAGAGAAATTCACAGCTACAACTTGAATCTGGTAAAAATGCCGTCTTGGAGAGCCAAGTGCAACTCAGTACTAGACAGTGAGTCCTTGAGGGCCAGTCTACATCTGTCCCACTCACTGCACTGGCCTCATGCCCAGTTGCAGTTCCTGGTATGGAGTTAGCCTTGCTCCGTATTTGTGGAATGAGTAAATCCTGAATTTGTATTGTGAACAGTAATCCCACTTCAGGGAATCTGTCCTAAGGAAGTGATTGAAACCAGGTAAAAAAATACTGTGTGTCCTGGCCAACATGGTGAAACCCCATCTCTATTAAAAATACAAAAATTAGCAACTGGGCGCGGTGGCTCATGCCTGTAATCCCAGCACTTTGGGAGGCCGAGGCAGGCGGATCACGAGGTCAGGAGTTCGAGACCATCCTAATAATGGTGAAACCCCGTCTCTACTAAAAAAAATACAAAAAATTAGCCAGGCGTGTTGGCACATGCCTGTAGTCCCAGCTACTCGGGAGGCTGAGGCGGGAGAATTGCTTGAACCCAGGAGGTGGAGGTAACAGTGAGCTGAGATTGTGCCACTGCACACCAACCTGGGCAACAGAGTGAGACTCCATCTCAAAAAAAAAAAAAAATTAGCTGGGCGTGGTGGCGCACACCTATAATCCTAGCTGCCCGGGAGGCTGAGGCAGGAGAATTGCTTGAGCCCAGCAGGCGGAGGTTGCAGTGAGCTGAGATCATGCCACTGCACTCCAGCCTGATGACAGAGTGACACTCCGTCTCAAAAAAAAAAAAAACAGACCAGGCCGGGCACGGTGGCTCACGCCTGTAATCCCAGCCCTTTGGGAGGCCGAGGCAGGTGGATCACGAGGTCAGGAGATTGAGACCATCCTGGCTAGCACAGTGAAACCCTGTCTCTACTAAAAACACAAAAAATTAGCCGGGTGTGGTGGCAGGAGCCTGTAGTCCCACCTACTCGGGAGGCTGAGGCGTGGGAATGGTGTGAACCCGGGAGGCAGAGCTTACAGTGAGCCGAGATCACGCCACTGCACTCCAGCCTGGGTGAGAGTGAGACTCTGTCTCAAAAAAACAAAAACAAAAATACTGTGTGAAGATGTTCATTGCTGCATTCTGTTAGACGGGAAAAACAGAAAGCCTAAGTAGCCAGCACAGTAGGCAAATGGGTCAGTAAATTACAGAACACTCTTGAGGAGATGAGGTCTAAAGATTACATGGAAACAGAAGGACATTTAAGAGTAGGGAAAAGATACAAAGTTTTACATTGTCCGGTTAAAACTATATAAAGTTATAAACAAAAGTCATTAAAAGAGAGTTTAAGGCCGGGCGCAGTGGCTCAAGCCTGTAATCCCAGCACTTTGGGAGGCCGAGACGGGCAGATCACGAGGTCAGGAGATAGAGACCATCCTGGCTAACACGGTGAAACCCCGTCTCTACTAAAAAAATACAAAAAACTAGCCGGACGAGGTGGCAGGCGCCTGTAGTCCCAGCTACTCGGGAGGCTGAGGCAGGAGAATGGCGTAAACCCGGGAGGCGGAGCTTGCAGTGAGCTGAGATTCGGCCACTGCACTCCAGCCTGGGCGACAGAGCAAGACTCCATCTCAAAAAAAAAAAAAAAGAGAGTTTAAGAAAATACATTAGAATGCTAGTGTTTTATAATGGTAGACTTATGGGTTTTTTCTCAGGTTACATTTTTCTATAATGTACCTGTTTTATTTAAATCACTTTGCATTTTAAAGCCGTTTGTTACCACTCTTCAGCTTCTTGTGAACAGAAAGAATGCTTCTGCTTCCCTCTCAGGTAAGAGAACTGGAGCAGACCTTGCAGGCCTCTGAGGAGCAGCTCCAGCAGAGCCAGGGCGTCGTGGCTGCCCAGGAAGCTCAGATACAGGAGCTCGTAAGTGCTTATTGGAGCTGCTGCATTCCAGGCTCTCTTAATACTTTCTCTCCAGGCCTTTGCAGATGCCCCAAACTCCTTCCCGACTTCGGCAATGGTACCTGGACCTGCGCGTAGATACAGTTCTTGTGTTGGATGTGAGCAGGCCAGCAGCAGGGGGTGGAGGGAGTCAGGACCTACTGGTGGGCCTGAGTTACCTGGGAGGTGGACCAGCGGCTCCTTTCCACCTTACATCCCACCTTCCGGTCCAGCCTGGTCCTGGGGCTGTCAGAGGTGGCAGCTCCACTAGGAGTCAAGTCTCAACTTGCAATCAGGGGTAGGGAGAACACGCCCAGACTCTGGGGAGAGGGTGGCAAGGGCTTGGCCTATCATCACAGGCCAGGTGTGGTGTGGAGTTAGAAGATAGGGAAATCAAACCAGCCAGCGAGTATTTCATATTTGCCATGTCCCAGGCACTGTGCTCAGTGCTATGCACGTGTTTTCATTTAGTCCTTGCAGGAGACCTGAGAATTATGCACTGTCATCCTCATCCCGTAGACGAGGCAAGCTCAGAAAGATTGGCTCAGTAGCCCACAGGCTTGCAGCCAGTAAATGGCAGAACCCACATCTTTCTTGTGTCAAAGCCCTGTTCTTCATTGCTGTATTATACTGCCCCCCAGTATAATTTCTCTCCAGGGAAAGCCGCAGCCACTGAGGCAACACTGAGTAGTGTGAAAGAGGCCTGTGTCTAAGGACTGGCTGGTGCCCAGAGCTGTCCCTACACACCTTGAGGATGGAGTGATGACATCAAGACTCCATCTTCCAGACAGGCCAGGGTCTAGGAGCAACAGGCAGAGCCTGCAGGGGGGACCTCAGCAACGCCAGCGGGGAGGGGGTCAGGAGAGAGTTGTTTCTGTTGGATACCCATCTTTTCACCGAGGGCCAGACTACGATCCCCCACTGGAAACCATTGTCACCCTGACTGACCATCCTCTGGTCTCCCCGAAGGTTGCCGCCAACCAGGAGAGCAGCCATGTGCAGCAGCAGCAGGCCCTTGCTCTGGAGCAGCAGTTCTTGGAGCGCACCCAGGCACTAGAAGCCCAGATTGTGGCCCTGGAGAGAGCACGGGCAGCTGACCAGACCACTGCAGAGCAAGGGATGGTGAGTGAAGAGCTGAGAGAGGGTGGGCCCAGGAGCACCAGGGTCCCACACAGTGAAGTCAGCCACGTGCTTGACAGCGCAGCACCGCCTCTGCACTAGGAAACCACTTTAAAGGGCAGTTTTTTTTTTCTTTGAGACAGGGTCTCACTCTTGTCACCCAGGCCGGAGTACAGTGGCATGATCACAGCTGACTGCAGCCTTGACCTCTCAGACTCAAGTGATCCTGCCACCTCAGCCTCCCGAGTAGCTGGGACTACAGGCGTGCACCACCCCAGCCAGCTAATTTTTTTATTTTTTGGAGAGACAAGGTCTCACTATGTTGCCCAGGCTGGTCTTGAACGCCTAGGCCCAAGGGATCTGCCCACCTCAGCCTCCCAAACTGCTGGAATTATAGGCATGAGCCACTGCACCCAGCCGAGAGCAGTTCTTATCTTTCCAGAGGCACCTGCTCATGAGACTGGATGTAAAAAGGCTGCTTTTTACAAAACTCAAAACAGATAGGTTTTATTTTTCCTTGGGCCCACAGAGACTTCCTACTTTCTGACCAGTCCCCTCTGCTTCTTCCCATTGCTTTTAAAATGTATATTGTTCCTCCCTATGCCTTCTTCCTGGTCCATGCTCCCTGTGCCCAGGGAAATATGGTAGTGAAGACTTTTCTTTTATATATGTTCTTCTAAATTGGCAGCGACAACTGGAGCAAGAAAATGCAGCCCTTAAAGAAAGCAGTAATGAATATGAACGTTCTTTACAGAATCACCAATTTGAACTAAAGAAGCTGAAGGTATTTATTTAATTGAATCAGAGTCTCATAAAAGTGTTCATATTTTCTACGTGTGTATTTAGAGTGCCCCACTTCTCATACTTACAGTACAGGATGAGTAGAATTAGCATTTGTTCAATAGTTCTGTTAGGCATCGGCCAGAAATTGCCACTTCATTAAGTTCTCTTAGGGATCCAGGACAGTAGGAAGAATTGGGTTCATTTTGCAGTTAGTGTCATTGAGGTTCTGAGGGTAAACCATTTGTGCAAGTTGCATAGTTGGTTAGAGGTGGTGCTGGTCTGACTTCACCCTACCGCAGAGGCCAGACCTTCCTCTGTGGCATCAACAACTGCTTGAAAGTCACGCTGTGAAAACACTGCTCTTGCTGATATTTCCAGGGAGATCTTAAAACCAGGCCTTAAAAGATGATAAGAACCTTTGTTTTGCTTGTTTATGTCAGGGACCGTGTACAGAAATGAAGAAACAATCTGCTGGATTATTACACTTTCTCTTCTGCAAATTTGGAGCTTTAATCAGATGATGCCTCTTTCATTCCCTAATCATAACTGGATAAAAAGGAGGAAAGATTCAGTCACTTTCTTATATGCCCCCAGACTCCCCTGGCCCCTTTCAAAGCATCTTGGATGATGGGACATTGTAGTACTTGCCCGGCTTGGTCATGACTCAAAGATTTTATGGATCCTTTGGCAGCGATCTTCTCCTGGAGCGTCCGTAGCTGAATGCCTGCACCTAGTAAGCTTCCAGTAATCAGATCTGATGAGTGACATAGGTACTAATGCAGTAGCATTGCATCATGTGGAGCATGGACTTTGGAGTCAGATTTTTTTTTCATGCATTCCTTCAATAAACATTTGAGTATCTGTAAGGGCCAGGCATCACTGTAAGTGCTGGGATGTATTAAATAGCAATGAGCCAGTGTGGTGGCTCACGCCTGTATTCCTAGCATTTTGAGAGGCCAAGGTGGGTGGATCACCTGAGGTCAGAAGTTTGAGACCAGCCTGGCCAACATGGTGAAATCCCATCTCTACTAAAAATTCAACCATTAGCCAGTGTGGTGGTGTGTGCCTGTAATCCCAATTGGGAGGCTGAGGCAGGAGAATCACTTGAACCTGGGAGGTGGAGGCTGCAGTGAGCCAAGATCATGCCACTGCACTCCAGCCTGGGTGACAGAGCGAGACTCCATCCCAAAAAGTAAAAAATAGCAATGGAAAAAAAACAGGTGAAGTTCCTTTCTTGTGGAGTTTGTAACTAGAGATGGTAACCAAGTTACAAATAATGATAAATGCTATGAAGAAAATAGAACAGGGCAAGGACAGCCAGTGGGGAGGTCGGGGAGGAGAGGGCTCTTTTCCGTATGGAATTAGGGAAGGCCTTGATGCTGGCAGAAGGGCCTGCAATGTGAATATTTGAGGAAGAATATTCTAGACAGAAGAAATAACAAATATAAAAGCTCTGAGGCAGGAAAAAGCCTGGTCTGTTCAAAGAATAGCACAGAGGCCAGTGTGGCTGCAGCTACTGGCCAAGGGAGAGCATGGCTGGTGGTGAGGGGGAACACAGGCATTAGAAAGAATCATGGGAAGCCCTGGCAGGTTTTTTTTTTTTCTTTTTTTTTGAGACAGGGTCTTTCTCTGTTGCCCAGGCTGGAGTGCAGTGGTGCGGTAACAGCTCACTGCAGCCTCAGCTTCCCAGGCTCAAGCAATCCTCCCACCTCAGCTTCATGAATAACTAGGACTACAGGTGTGCAAAATTTATTACTCTTTCTTTTGTAGAGACAGGGTCTCGCTATGTTAACCAGGCTGATTTTAAACTCCTGTGCTCAAGCGATCCCCTCTCCTTGGCCTCCCAAAGTGCTGGGATTATAGGCATGAGCCACCGCTCCTGGCCAGCCATGGCAGGTCTTAAGCAGATAAGTGATATGAGAAGTTTTGTTTTAAAAGGATTTCTCTGGCTGCCTGTGAAGAATGTTTGTTAAGGGAGACATGAGCAGAAGCAGGAAGACTGTTTAGGAGACTTTTTAGGAATCTAGGCCAGAAGTGACTAACACATTAGTGGTGGACTTGGGAAGAAGTATTCAGACCAGGATTTATTTTTAGAGATGGAGCTGTTTTGTTTGCTTTTTGTTTTTTGTATATGAGATGGAGTCTCACTTTGTTGCCCAGGCCGATGTGTAGTGGAACTATCTCAGCCTACTGTTACCTCAACCTCCTGGGTTCAAGCAATTCTCATGCTCTACCTCCCAAGTAGCTGGGACTACAGGCACATGCCACCATGCCCGGCTAATTTTTGTATTTTTGGTAGAGACAGGCTTTCACCATATTGGCCAGGCTGGTCTCGAACTCCTGACCTCAAGTGATCCACCTGCCTGACCTCAAGTGATCCACCTGCCTCGGCCTCCCAAAGTGCTGGGATTAAGGTGTGAGCCACCATGCCCTGCCTGAGATGGAGCTTTTAGGACTTAGGAATGGGAGAAAAATAGGAATTGTAGATGACACCTAGATTTGGTTTGTATAACTCGGTTTCTCCACTTCAGCGCTATTGACGTTTGAGGCCAGATGGTTCTCTGTTGTAGAGGTTCTTTGTTGTAGAGGTTCTCTGTTGTGGAGGGTCTCTGTTGTGGGTGGTTCTCTGTTGTGGAGGGTGTCTGTTGTGGAGGGTCTCTGTTGTGCAGGGTGTCTGTTGTGGGTGGTTCTCTGTTGTGGAGGGTCTCTGTTGTGGGTGGTTCTCTGTTGTGGGTGGTTCTCTGTTGTGGAGGTTCTCTGTTTTGGAGGGTCTCTGTTGTGGAGGGTGTCTGTTGTGGAGGGTCTCTGTTGTGGATGGTTCTCTGTTTTGGAGGGTCTCTGTTGTGGAGGGTGTCTGTTGTGGAGGGTCTCTGTTGTGGAGGTTCTCTGTTGTGGAGGGTCTCTGTTGTGGAGGGTGTCTGTTGTGGAGGGTCTCTGTTGTGGATGGTTCTCTGTTTTGGAGGGTGTCTGTTGTGGAGGGTGTCTTTTGTGGAGGGTCTCTGTTGTGGATGGTTCTCTGTTTTGGAGGGTGTCTGTTGTGGAGGGTGTCTTTTGTGGAGGGTCTCTGTTGTGGAGGGTGTCTGTTGTGGGTGGTTCTCTGTTGTGGGTGGTTCTTTGTTGTGGAGGGTCTCTGTTGTGGAGGGTTCTCTGTTGTGGGTGGTTCTCTGTTTTGGAGGGTGTCTGTTGTGGAGGGTTCTCTGTTGTGGAGGGTCTCTGTTGTGGAGGGTGTGGTGGAGGGTGTCTGTTGTGGATGGTTCTCTGTTGTGGAGGGTCTCTGTTGTGGAGGGTCTCTGTTGTGGAGGGTGTCTGTTGTGGAGGGTCTCTGTTGTGGAGGTTCTCTGTTGTGGAGGGTGTCTGTTGTGGGTGGTTCTCTGTTGTGGAGGGTGTCTGTTGTGGAGGTTCTCTGTTGTGGAGGGTATCTGTTGTGGGTGGTTCTCTGTTGTGGAGGGTGTCTGTTGTGGAGGGTCTCTGTTGTGGGTGGTTCTCTGTTGTGGAGGGTGTCTGTTGTGGAGGGTTCTCTGTTGTGGAGGGTGTCTGTTGTGGGTGGTTCTCTGTTGTGGAGGGTCTCTGTTGTCGAAGGTCTCTGTTGTGGAGGGTTCTCTGTTGTGAGTGGTTCTCTGTTTTGGAGGGTGTCTGTTGTGGAGGGTGTCTGTTGTGGAGGGTCTCTGTTGTGAATGGTTCTCTGTTGTGGGTGGTTCTCTGTTGTGGGTGGTTCTCTGTTGTGGAGGGTCTCTGTTGTGGAGGGTCTCTGTTGTGGATGGTTCTCTGTTGTGGAGGGTCTCTGTTGTGGGTGGTTCTCTGTTGTGGATGGTTCTCTGTTTTGGAGGGTGTCTGTTGTGGAGGGTGTCTGTTGTGGATGGTTCTCTGTTGTGGAGGGTCTCTGTTGTGGAGGGTGTCTGTTGTGGAGGGTCTCTGTTGTGGAGGGTGTCTGTTGTGGAGGGTGTCTGTTGTGGAGGGTCTCTGTTGTGGATGGTTCTCTGTTGTGGATGGTTGTCTGTTTTGGAGGGTGTCTGTTGTGGAGGGTGTCTGTTGTGGAGGTTCTCTGTTGTGGAGGGTGTCTGTTGTGGGTGGTTCTCTGTTGTGGAGGGTGTCTGTTGTGGAGGTTCTCTGTTGTGGAGGGTGTCTGTTGTGGAGGGTGTCTTTTGTGGAGGTTCTCTGTTGTGGAGGGTGTCTGTTGTGGGTGGTTCTCTGTTGTGGAGGGTGTCTGTTGTGGAGGGTTCTCTGTTGTGGAGGGTGTCTGTTATGGGTGGTTCTCTGTTGTGGAGGGTCTCTGTTGTCGAAGGTCTCTGTTGTGGAGGGTTCTCTGTTGTGAGTGGTTCTCTGTTGTGGAGGGTGTCTGTTGTGGAGGGTCTCTGTTGTGGATGGTTCTCTGTTGTGGGTGGTTCTCTGTTGTGGAGGGTCTCTGTTGTGGAGGGTCTCTGTTGTGGGTGGTTCTCTGTTGTGGAGGGTCTCTGTTGTGGAGGGTCTCTGTTGTGGATGGTTCTCTGTTGTGGAGGGTCTCTGTTGTGGGTGGTTCTCTGTTGTGGGTGGTTCTCTGTTTTGGAGGGTGTCTGTTGTGGAGGGTGTCTGTTGTGGATGGTTCTCTGTTGTGGAGGGTCTCTGTTGTGGAGGGTGTCTGTTGTGGAGGGTGTCTGTTGTGGATGGTTCTCTGTTGTGGAGGGTCTTTGTTGTGGAGGGTGTCTGTTGTGGAGGGTCTCTATTGTGGAGGGTGTCTGTTGTGGAGGGTGTCTGTTGTGGAGGGTGTCTGTTGTGGATGGTTCTCTGTTGTGGAGGGTCTCTGTTGTGGAGGGTGTCTGTTGTGGAGGGTGTCTGTTGTGGAGGGTGTCTGTTGTGGATGGTTCTCTGTTGTGGAGGGTCTCTGTTGTGGAGGGTCTCTGTTGTGGAGGGTGTCTGTTGTGGAGGGTCTCTGTTGTGGAGGGTCTCTGTTGTGGAGGGTGTCTGTTGTGGAGGTTCTCTGTTGTGGAGGGTGTCTGTTGTGGGTGGTTCTCTGTTGTGGAGGGTGTCTGTTGTGGAGGGTCTCTGTTGTGGAGGGTCTCTGTTGTGGAGGGTTCTCTGTTGTGGAGGGTGTCTGTTGTGGAGGGTCTCTGTTGTGGAAGGTTCTCTGTTGTGGGTGGTTCTCTGTTGTGGAGGGTCTCTGTTGTGGAGGGTGTCTGTTGTGGAGGGTCTCTGTTGTGGAGGGTCTCTGTTGTGGAGGGTGTCTGTTGTGGAGGGTCTCTGTTGTGGAAGGTTCTCTGTTGTGGGTGGTTCTCTGTTGTGGAGGGTCTCTGTTGCGGAGGGTCTCTGTTGTGGAAGGTTCTCTGTTGTGGGTGGTTCTCTGTTGTGGAGGGTCTCTGTTGTGGAACTTCTTTGTTGTATGTGCTGCAAATATGCATGATAGGCTGCTTAGGAGCATCTACCCACTAGATGTCAGTAGCGGCCCCACTTAGGACAACCACAGTGTCTCCAGACATTGCTAAATGTCTCGTGGGGGCAAAAGCACTGCTGGCAGAGAACCAGTGGGGTAACTGAATGAACAGCATATGTACCATTCACTGAGATGGGGGTCTGGGGAGATATGTCAAGAGTGGATTCCATTTTGGGCATGTTGAGCTTCAGAGGCCTACCCAACAGGCAGTCTGTAGGCTGACAAGTCTGGAAATCGGAGCAGATTCTGAGTAGATATATAAGTTAGGAAGCCTGTGTGCCTATAGTCCCAGCTGCTTGGGAGCCCAGGAGGCGGAGGTTGCAGTGAGCCAAGATCACACCAGTGCACTCCAGCCTGAATGACAGCAAGAACCTATTTCAAACACACACACCCTTGCACACACATACACACACACACACACACACACAACTTTAGGAAACCATCAATCAGCATAGCTTATAGGCAAAATTACAGCCAAATGGCTATCAGTGAGTGCAGATAGAGAAGAGGGTCGAAAACGAATGCCAAGGCCACACCCACAGGCAGAGGCTCAGAACAAAAGGAGGGGCCAACAGAGAAGACACCAAAGGAGCTGCAGATAGGGTAGCAGTAAAAGCAGGTGCATGTGGGGCTCTGGAAGTACAGGGCAGAAAGCATTACAAGAAGGACTGAGTAGCGAACTCTCATATGCTGCCAACTGGTCAAGAAAGGAGACAAAGAGCTGACCGTTAGATTTGGCAAGACTGAGTTTGTCAGCAACGCTGGGAAGAATAGTCACTGTAGAGTCGTAGGGGGATATGGTTGACGAGAGCAGGTTAAAATGAGACTCAAGAGATGCTTCCACTTGCAGTAAAGGCAGACTAGGTAATTCAGACCAGCTCACCTGAGGACTCCCAGACAAACTGGCCAAAATAAGAGAACATCTGCTTGTAGCAGCCTGCAAGACAGTAAGGAATGGCCCATCCCGCCCAGGGACAGGAATCCAGCGGGCAAAGCAGCTTTTGCCCTGGTGGTATCTGCTGATACTGAAGAGGCTGGAAGTTTATCTAAATTTTTCATAGTTTCTCAGAGTTAGGGGAATAGAAATTGGAGTTTAATTTTTATTAAAGCTTGGATCCAGCCTGGGAGATCCTGGAAGCTTTGGTTAGGCACACCACAGGACTACACGCTAGGAGTAAAGTTGAACGGGAAGTAACCAGCACCCCATCTGCACCCTGCCCCCAGCTTTGATTGCACTAACTGAAGGACATGGGTGGCCCAGGAAAACCCCGTGAGCTAATTTTGGATTAAAACGATCCCAGGGACCGGGCGCGGTGGCTCAAGCCTGTAATCCCAGCACTTTGGGAGGCCGAGACGGGCGGATCATGAGGTCAGGAGATCGAGACCATCCTGGCTAACACGGTGAAACCCCGTCTCTACTAAAAAATACCAAAAACTAGCCGGGCGAGGTGGCGGGCGCCTGTAGTCCCAGCTACTTAGGAGGCTGAGGCAGGGGAATGGCGTGAACCCGGGAGGCGGAGCTTGCAGTGAGCTGAGATCCGACCACTGCACTCCAGCCTGGGCGACAGAGTGAGGCTCCATCTCAAAAAAAATAAAATAAAATAAAATAAAAAATAAAAACGATCCCAGGTTATTAGTGCTCCTGGGTGACTAGAAAAAACAAAATCAAAGATAAGCAAACAAAAATACAAAACAACACGAACAAAAGAAACAGACTCACAAGATATTATATGCTTACTATGTTTAAGGAGATAAAAGACAAAATTAAAAATTTCAGCAAGATGTGAAATAGTTCTATTATTTTATTATAGTTTTAATAAAAGACAGCAGTTTTAAAAAAGGAATCAAATAGAATTTTAGGCCTGAAAAATAGAATAACTGAAATTAAAATAAATTACAAAAGGACATGAAGAAACTTTTTGGTGGATGGGTATTTTTACTATTTTTATTAGAGTGATGGTTTCATCACAGTTCATCAAGGCATACACCTGTAGTCCCAGCTACTCAGGAGACTGGGGCAGGAGGATCTCTTGAGCCTAGAAGGTCGAGGCTGCAGTGAGCTATCATCACAAACTGGACTGCAGCCTGGGCGATAGAGCAAGAACCCATTTCCAAAAACATAAAAATTTAAATGTAAACGTATAGAAAACTCCTATATGTTTACATTTAAGAAATACACTTCCTTTTTTTTTTCTTTGTTTTGAGACGGAATTTCTCTTTTGTTGCCCAGGCTGGAGTGCAATGGCGTGATCTCAGCTCACTGCAACCTCTGCGTCCTGGGTTCAAGCGATTCTCCTGCCTCAGCCTCCCAAGTAGCTAAGATCACAGGCATGCACCACCACACCAGGCTAATTTTGTATTTTTGGTAGAGATGGGGTTTCTCCATGTTGGTCAGGCTGGTCTCAAACTCCCAACCTCAGGTGATCTGCCCACTTTGGCCTCCCAAAGTGCTGGGAATACAAGCGTGAGCCACCATGCCCAGCCTGAAATACACTTTCAAATAACCCATAGGTCAAAGAAAAAAAATCACGATGGAAATTCTGAAATATTTTGAAATAAAGCTGGGCACAGTGGTTCACACAGCCAAGATTGTGCCATTGCACTCCAGCCTGGATGTGACAAGAGCTAAACTCTGTCTCAAAAAAATAATAATATATTGAAATAAATGATTTTGTAAATAGTATGGATCAAAATTGGTCGAGTATAACTAAAGCAGTGCATGGAAGGAAATTTCAGTCTCAGTGTCATCTCTTAGGAAGAAAGCCTGAAAATTGAGCCACGTATGCATCTCAAAAAGTCAGAAAAAGGCATAAATCAAACTCAGGGAAGAAATAACAAATACAAGCACACAAATTAATGAAATGGAAAATAAAATGGGCTGGGCGCGGTGACTCAGCCCTGTAATCCCAGCACTTTGGGAGGCCAAAGCAGGTGGATCACCTGAGGTCAGGAATTCAAGACCAGCCTGACCAACATGGTGAAACCCCATCTCTACTAAAAATACAAAAATTAGCTGGGCATAGTGGCGCATGCCTGTAATCCCAGCTACTTGGGAGGCTGAGGCAGGAGAATCGCTTGAACCCGGGAGTCAGAGGTTGCAGTGAGCCGAGATTGCACCATTGCACTCCAGCCTGGGCAACAAAAGCAAAACTCTGTCTCAGGAAGGAAAGGAGGAAGGGAAGATGGGAAGAAGGGAGGGAGAGAGGCAGGCCGGGCACGGTGGCTCATGCCTGTAATCGCAGCACTTTCGGAGGCCAAGGTAGATCACCTAAGGTCAGGAGTTTGAGAGCAGCCTGACCAACATGGTGAAACCCGTCTCTACTAAAAATACAAAAATTAGCCAGGGCATGGTGGCACATGCCTGTAGTTCCAGCTACTCGGGAGGGTGAGGCAGGAGAATTGCTTGAACCTGGGAAGCAGAGGTTGCAGTCAACTGAGATTGCACCACTGCATTCCAGCCTGGGCAACAAAAGAGAAGCTCCATCTCAAAAAAAAAAAAGAATGGGACCCTGTCATAATAGCGAGGACTGCTGAAGCCTGAAGTGGATTATTTGAAGGCGAATAAAATTGCTAAGCTCTGGGTGAGACGAATCAAGGCCATATTTAGTTTAACAGTCTACTTGTTCCATCAGCTACTGAGAAGGGTGTGCTCAATCTTCCACTACAATGGTAGATTTGTCTCTTTCTTCCTTTAGTTCTGTCTGTCTTCGCTTCATGTATTTTGAAGTGCTGCTATTAGGTGCACATATATTTAGAATTGTTTTTATCCATGCTCTTCAAAGCAGCCATTCCCTAAGCCCATCCTGGAGAATCATCCCCAGGTGCAGAGGCAGCCGTGTGTGGGTGGCCTGGTGGCTCCTGCAAGCTGCAGGCCCTGCTTTATGCCACAGTGAACCTAAGCAGGCACCATCAACCCCGCCTCCCACAGTGCTGGATCTTATGTGGCTCTGAGGCACTAGCACAGACTTTGGAGCCACAGAGACTCTGTTCTGTCCTGTCAGTCTAGCCCCTCACTAGCTGATGCTTGAATCCATTTTCCTGCAGCCTTGACCTCCCGGACACAAGCAATCCTCTTACCTCAGCCTCCTGAGTAGCTGGCACTACATGCATGTGCCACCATGCTTGGCTAATTTTTCTTATTGTTTATAGAGACAGGTCCTCGCTGTGTTGCCCAGGATGGTCTTGAACTCCTGGGTTCAAGTGATCCTCCCACCTCAGCCTCCTGAAGTGGGGGGATTGTTGGTGTAAGCCACTATACCCAGTCATTGTTTCTTACTCTTTCTGTAACCAATTGTTCCAGTCCCCCACTCCATTCACGTGGCCTGCAAGTCTGACTTCTTGTTCTTGGCTACTGTCCTTAGACCAGCTCTTCAGGATAGGCCTGTAGCCTTGGTGTGGGTCCTGGCGGGGGTGCTTTTGGGGCAATCGATCCTCAGTGGTGTGCCATTTCCAGAGAAGTTGGTGGGTTGCCTGCCAGGACAGCTCTGAGAGGGATACTGAAGGCATGGCAGGGAGGGGCCAGGCTGCGAGCCTGGGGAAGTGGGGAGCATGTTGGTCTGGCTCTGCAAAGCCGTGCCCTGTCTGCCGGGCTTCTTGTGTGGCATACAGCTAAAAAACTGTGAACTAAGTATTGGGGCTTGGTGGTTTTCTGCATTGTAGGAAGAATGGAGCCAAAGAGAAATTGTGAGTGTCGCGATGGCTCAAGCACTGGAGGAGGTGCGGAAGCAAAGGGAAGAGTTCCAGCAACAGGTGGGCCCTGTTTCACGCTGAGGGGCGATGTCCCCTGCAGTTGCACGAGCAGCAGGCCCATCCTGCCGTGGGACTGTCGGAGAGGCCCTGTCTCTCCAGGGTAGGGGTAGTAGACACAGGGCTCAGGGAATGCAGTCAGCTGCGTGGGCCCCCGTGCTCTCTGGGAAGCTGGTAGACAAATGTTATAAAGAAACCCTCACCCCATAGGATGCCCTTTTCTGATTTTTCAACTGTCATTACCTGGAAAATGGTCCATGCTCAGGGGCCTACTGGGCTCTGATTCTATGAGGTGGCCCATCATTGCCCACCTGCCCCAGAGGCCATGGAAGGTTGTGTTGAGTTTTTGCAGGAAGTAAAGGAAAGCCTCCCTTGAAGGCAGACTTCACATCTGACCCCAGGGCTTCTAGTTCAGTGGCTTTAGGTCTTTGGTAAGTCCTTAACAAATCTGAGTCTCCTCTGATGAGGACTCTAGTCCTTCTCCTTACACCTCCGGGAAACTATTCTATAATGAGGTAACATATATCAAGTGCATATCTAGTGTTGGGGATGTTGCAGGCACTCAGGAAATGGAAGTTATGACAGCTTGTTGGGCTGGGCAGAATGGCCATGTCTCTGGTTGACCCACTGTTGGCCAGGGGGCAGTGGGAGGCAACTGCCCCTGTGCAGGGTCCCTGCCAAGGAGAATAGATTTGTGCACGGTCATAGGAGCAGAGCTTAGCTGGGGGTTTGCTCCAGGTTGTGGACTTTAGGGAGGGATTCATGGTGGACCCTGGAGAGCAGGAAAGTGGAGATTTCTGTGGGAAGATGGGTTCACTGCTTGCAACCTTCCCTCTTGTTGATTTTTCTCTCCAAGGCAGCTAACCTGACAGCCATAATAGACGAGAAGGAACAGAATCTGCGGGAAAAAACCGAAGTGCTTCTCCAGAAAGAGCAGGAGATTCTCCAGCTGGAGCAAGGTGAGGAGTCTGTCCCTGGCTGAGCCTTCTCTCCTTTTCAGGCCCGGCATCCTGCCTTGTGACGGCCTTGCCACCAAGCAGCATGGAGTCACTGGGCTCACAGTGCCCCCTTCCTTCCTCCACAACCCAGGTCACAACTCTGCCCTGCTGCAGATGCGCCAGCTGCAGGCTGAGCTGGAGGCCCTGAGGACCCTGAAGGCAGAGGAGGCTGCAGCGGTCACAGAGCAGGAGGACCTGCTGAGACTGCGGGGCCCATTGCAGGCCGAAGCGCTCTCAGTCAGCGAGTCACACGTAAGTTGCAGCCGCGCCTGCGTGGGTGCTACAGCAAGATGCAGGGCAGGTGCTGAGAGTGCCCCCGAGGAGGCAGCAGTGGGGACTCACGGTGGACAGGACACTCCCCTGCATGGAGGGTCCTTTCTTTAAAGTAGGGCACTCAGCCAAGCGCGGTGGCTCACACCTGTAATCCCAGCACTTGGGGAGGCCGAGGCGGACGGATCACGAAGTCAGGAGATCGAGACCATCCTGGCGAACACGGTGAAACCCCGTCTCTACTAAAAATACAAAAAATTAGCCGGGCGTGGTGACAGGTACCTGTAGTCCCAGCTGCTCAGGAGGCTGAGGCAGGAGAATGACGTGAACCCAGGAGGCGGAGCTTGGTGGAGCCAAGATCACGCCACTGCACTCCAGCTTTGGCGACAGAGCGAGACTCCTATCTCAATAAATAAATAAATAAATAAAGTGGGGCACTTACATGGCTGGGAGGCCGTGAGTCCTGAAGAGCCCATCACAGATGGCCCTTGTCAGTAGGCAGGGGAGAGCAAGCCCTTCATCCCAGCAAAGACTTGTCGTGTGATTAGTTGTGGGCATTGGGCTTTGGATCTTCTCCAGGAACTTACTTCCTGGCCAGTTGCCTATTAGATCACAACAGCCCACACCTAAAGGATGAGTCTGGCTCCCCTTCCCTGTACACCTGTGGCTCAACTTCACCTTACCTGTCCTGGCTCTCAACTTGCTGCTACCACCTTGTAGGTGACCTCGAGGGCCATGCAGGACCCTGTGTTCCAGCTTCCAACTGCAGGAAGAACACCAAATGGTGAGGTTGGGGCCATGGATCTCGCGCAGCTACAGAAGGAGAAACAGGACTTGCAGCAGCAACTTCTGGAGAAAAATAAGGTGAGGATGCCCTTTGCATGGCTGTTTCTGTCTCCACCAGGTCCCCGCCCTCGGGCCTAAAATGACCCAGTCCATCCTCGGAGGTTTTTACGGTACCCCCTGCACCTCCTGGGAACCATGACCCCTCTCACCCAAAGGCCTTCCTCCTGATCTTCCGTTCCTCCTGCACTGTCCTCCTCCACACCCTCCCCAGTCCTCTTCTCCCCAACCCCTGGAGAACTGGCCAAGTATCAGGCTTGGGCAGCTGCAAGCCTGCGTGTTCCCTGCCAGCTCGACTGTCCCCAGCCAGGCCATAGCGACAGTCCTCTTTCCTCTGTACTTCCTTTCTACAGCTGTGGAAGGACAGCACTGATAGCTGCTTTTAAGGGTTTGTTTGGATGGGAGGAGGGGGGTATGAAATGAAGGTGTTTGTTAACCGTCCTATAAACTTTATAAACTCTCTGGTATTTGGTAGAGGCTCAATAAATGTCATGGTCCCCACCCCTCACCCTCCAGCCTTTTCACCTATATAAATGCAGGATCTCATTTAATCCTGGTTCTTAGAAGTGTCCTGTGAAGCTTAGTATGCCAGCCGGCTGTTGCTCTGGCCTGAAATTCTGCCCCCAAATTGTGTGTGTGTGTGTTTAGAACTTTTACAAGGGGGCAAGTGTTCATTATGTCTAATATAAAATACAGAATCTTTGCACAGTGGCAGTATTGTAGCCAATGAGGTCTATCCGAGGTGCGATTATTGCTAATTGAAAAAAAAATACACACAGAAAAGTGTACAAAACAGATGTGTGTCTCAATGAATTAACAGAAAGCAAACCCATATAACCACCCTGATGCGAATCAGGACATTGCCAGCATCCCAGAAGCCCAGCCCCCTGGGCCCCTCACAGCCCTGTCAGTCACTCCAGCCCAGCCCTTCTGGCAATGACTGCCTTGCTTTTTTCCCTAGTGTCACCTCAGCTCGCATTGCTCAACCCCACAGTTTCGTTGTGCCTGTTTGTAAATGTCCCATGTGCCCCTAGGACCTCTGTCTCTGGAGCCTCTGACTTTACCAGCTGTGCTGCCTTCCTGCCTCCTTACTCAGCGTTGGGTCTGTGTCTGTCTCGGGACCACTGCCTTCCCGACACCTCTGGTTCTCTGGCCTCTCTCCCTTTCCTCAGACAGTCCTAGCCAAGCTCTGGTTAAACTTGGGCTAAACTCAACTCTTCCCTGCTCCCTGCCTGCAGCCATGGAGCCAGACCTGGCTGGAAAGTGCCATCACCTGGGCCTTCAGGTCCCCTCGAAGCTCAGGACCATGGTCCTGCGGGCAACCCAGTGTTCCCCGCAACCTCGCTTCATCCGTGGGCCTTCACGCCCCTCTGCTCCTAACCCCAACTTCATGTCTACCTTCTCTTCTCTCTTCACCTCAACCCTGCCTCACCCACCCTGGCACTCCCGCCTCCTGCTTCTCTGAGAAGGGATGTGCCACAGCCTCTCCTCTACCCTGTTCCCTCACGTCCCCAAGCGCTACGCCAGCCACCTCCCCCTTCTTGCCTAGGTCATTTTTTCTTGGAGTCGTCCCATCCACTGAGAAGTGCGCTGTCATCTAGGCGCTTTATGAAGGCCCTTGGTTGACACCCCTTTGCCCTGTTGCTGAGGCTCTGCTCACCTCCCGTGCTGACAAGTTGAGACTTTCTATATCTGCCATCTCCATTCCCACTCCTCATCTCTCAACCTTTCCCCTACCACGCCACAGAAAAACGCTCTTGTCAAGCTCATCAATAACATCTGCATTGCTAAATCCAGAAGGCAGTTCCTACTTTTCCCTCTGATTGGCCTGTTGGCAGCCTTGGACAGGCGCCTCTTCCTCCTCCTGAAGCTCCCATCCATGGCCTGCTCCTTCTCCGTCTCCTCTGATGGGCCAGTGTCCTTCCCACTGCCACCGCCGTGCGCGAGGGCAGCCCTCACAGCTCTCCTCTGCACTGTGCGCCCTCCTCTGCGATCTCACCCATGCCCTGTGCAGCTGGTTCCCCTCCCTGCCTCCTGCCCAGATGGCTCCATGGACGCTAGCCTCACAAACCCGTCTCCACGTGAGCTCTAAGGTGTCTGAAACTCAAAACATCCGAAAACACACTTCAGCTTCACTGTGCTCCCTGGCTGCCATGGGCACCTTTCCCATCTCAGTAGACGGCAAAAGCCTTGGAGTTGTCCTATCTGCTTTGGTTCTTTCTCCACCGGCATCCAGGCTGTTAACAGATTCCTTCAGCACCCTCTTCGCACATTTCCCAGAATCCACCACTTCACATCGCTGCCACCTGCTTCAGGTTACCATTGTCTCTTCTCTGGAAGATGGTGTCAGACTTCTAACTGGTTTCCCTGGCACTCCTTTCTTAGCCCTCTGATGACTTCCTATCTCTTGATGAAAGCCTGAGTCCTTGCAGAAGCCCGCAAAGCCCTGTGTGGGCCCCTCATTACCCCCTGGCAGCTGAGCCCCTCCTGTCCTCATCACTCCCTCTCAGCCACAGGGGCCTCACCTCCCATCAAGTACCCTCTGACCTCAGGGCCTTGGCACTTGCTGAGCCTTCCATCTGGAAGTGCCTTCCCCTAGTCACCCTCACTTTCTTTATGCCATCCCGACCAGCCTCACCACCAGAACCCCACCCCTTACCATGCTGCCTCTTCGTGTCTCTTCATACCCCCAATACACTGCGGATTTGATTATTGATTTTTTTTTTTTTTTTTTTTTTTTTGAGACAGTCCCCCTCTGTCACCCAGACTGGAGTGCAATGGCGTGATCTTAGCTCACTGCGACCTCTGCCTCCTCGGTTCAAGTGATCTCTTGCCTCAGCCTCCAGAGTAGTTGTGATTACAGGTGCCCACCATCACGCCTGGCTAATTGTGTGTGTGTGTGTGTGTGTGTGTGTGTGTGTGTGTGTTTGAGATGGAGTCTCTCTCTGTCGCCAGGCTGGAGTGCAGTGGTGCAATCTCAGCTCACTGCAACCTCCGCCTCCCGAGTTCAAACAATTCTCCTCCTGCCTCAGCCTCCCAAGTAGCTGGGACTACAGGCGCATGCTACCACACCCAGCTAATTTTTGTATTTTTAGTAGAGATGGGGTTTCACCATGTTGGCCAGGATGGTCTCGATCTCTTGACCTCATGATCCACCCGCGTTGGCCTCCCAAAGTGCTGGGATTACAGGTGTGAGCCACCATGCCTGGCCTGTTTATTGATTCTTTTCTTTTCCCCCCAAGGGTGAACTTTTGTCTTTTTTGTTGCCGTTTCTCCAGCCCCTAGAACAGTGTAGGGACTCAGTAAGTTATTAGATGAATTACCGAGTGAGAGAACCCAAGAAACCAAATAACATAAAAGTAGCGAATGTACTTTTGGGACAGTGTCCAACCTCATGGTCAGCCAAGAGAATAGAAATCGAAGCCACGAGGTACCATTTTACAAAGCTGGGTGTGTTGGAGGTCACTTAAAATACCTCACAGGGGAGGAGTTAGAAACACTTTTGTGGTCCTCTGACTCAGTCATTCCATTCCCAAGAGAAACACTGGGAATTCCTCACTTGGGGAAACAAAGCTTATCCCAGCTTTGTTTTAAAGTGGAAGCCCGGGCCGGGCGCGGTGGCTCACTCCTGTAATCCCAGCACTTTGGGAGGCCGAGGTGGGCGGATCATGAGGTCAGGAGATCGAGACCAGCCTGGCTAACACAGTGAAACCCCATCTCTACTAAAAAGACAAAAATAATTAGCCAGGCATGGCAGCGGGTGCCTGTAGTCCCAGCTACTTGGGAAGCTGAGGCAGGAGAATGGCATGAACCCAGGAGGCGGAGCTTGCAGTGAACCGAGATAGCGCCACTGCACTCCAGCCTGGGCAACAGAGCGAGACTCCGTCTCAATCAATCAATCAATAAACAAAGTGGAAGCCCAGCCACGCAGTAAGACGGGCATCCCCGGGAGTTCCTGTCACACTAGACGTTACAATTAGGAAAGCTGGAGGATACATGAAAAATGTATTTACAATTCCAGCCACGCTGTGCAAGAATAGGGATGTGGACTGGGGGTACATGGAAGAACGCATTTAGATATATTACCATTGGGAGACTTCGAATAAATTTTTATTTAAAACCAGGCGCGGTGGCTCATGCCTGTAATTGCACCACTTTGGGAGGCCGAGGTAGGCAGATCGCCTGAGGCCAGGAGTTCAAGACCAGCTTGGCCAACATGGTGAAATCCCGTCTCTACAAAAATGACAAAAATTAGCTGGGCATCGTGGCACATGCCTGGAATCCCAGCTACTCAGGAGGCTGAGGTGGGAGAATTGCTTGAACCCAGGAGGCAGAGGTTGCAGAGAGCCGAGATTATGCCACTGCACTCTGGCCTCAGGGACAGAGTAAGACTCCGTCTCAAAAAAAAAAGAAAAATTCTTATATTATGAAGATTTTAGTTGAGAAAATAAGTCTCAGCATGTCTAGTGAATAATGGAATGTGTATGGAATGTGTAATAAATGTAAGGCTTATAATACTAATTAAACATCAAAGAAAATTAGCCAGGCGTGGTGGTGCACAGCTGTAGTCCCAGGTACTTGGGAGGTTGAAATGGGAGAATTGCTTGAGCCCAGCAGTTCAAAGACTGAATCCAGCCTGGGCAACATAGTGACATGCTGTCTCTTAAAGAAAGAAAATGAAAAGAAGGCCAGGTGTGGTGGCTCATGCCTGTAATCCCAGCACTTTGGGAGGCCAAGGTGGGTGGATCACCCAAGGTCAGGAGTTTGAGACCAGCCTGGCCAACATGGTGAAACCCTGTCTCTACTAAAAATATAAAAATTAGCTGGGTGTGGGGGCGGGCACCTGTAATCCCAGCTACTCAGGAGGCTGAGGCAAGAGAATCGCTTGAACCCAGAAGGCAGAGGTTGCAGTGAGCCGAGATTATGCCACTGCACTCCAACCTAGGCAACAGAGCAAGACTCCGTCTCAAAACAATAAATAAAATTAGCTGTATGTGGTGGCACACAACTGTAATCCCAGCTACTTGGGAGGCTGAGGCAGGAGAATTATTTGAACCCAGGAGGCAGAGGTTGCAGTGAGCCAAGATTGCACCATTGCACTCCAACCTGGGCAACAAGAGTGAAACTCCATCTCAAAAAAAGAAAGAAGAAAAAACAAGTTAGTTGGGATGGTGGTGTGCCACCTATAACCTCAGCTACTTGAGAGGCTGAGGCAGGAGAATCACCTGAACCCGGGAGATTGAGGTTGCAGTGAGCTGAGATGGCGCCATTGTACTCCAGCCTGGGCGACAGCGAGAATCCATCTCAAAAAAAAAAAAGGCCGGGCAAGGTGGCTCAAGCCTGTAATCCCAGCACTTTGGGAGGCCGAGACGGGCGGATCACGAGGTCAGGAGATCGAGACCATCCTGGCGAACACGGTGAAACCCCGTCTCTACTAAAAAATACAAAAAACTAGCCGGGCGAGGTGGTGGCGCCTGTAGTCCCAGCTACTCAGGAGGCTGAGGCGGGAGAATGGCGTAAACCCGGGAGGCGGAGCTTGCAATGAGCTGAGATCTGGCCACTGCACTCCAGCCCGGGCGACAAAGCGAGACTCCGTCTCAAAAAAAAAAAAAAAGAAAAGAAATTATTTTCCAGATTATTTATCTAAAACCAAATGTTGATGAGTTGTGCAGAAAAACCATGATCTTGTTAGGGTATTCAAAACAAGCATTGCAGATTATTAATGTATTTCAAGAGAGTAGTAGTGATGAGAACCATAAGTCTTCACCTAAGTATCCTACTTGGGGATCACAGCATAAAAATCGAATTTTGATGGCAAAATCTATGGTCCAGAGCCTTTTCCAGCTGGGCTGTGTGTGGAGAACCAAGCCCCTGGGAAGGGATGGGCAGCACTGGGGCACTCATGTCCACACAGAGGGACTGTGGCCTCTGGGACGTGGAGACTCCAGTGTGTGAAAGCAGTGGCCCAAGAGGGATGACAGTCCAGCAGTCGTAGGCACAAGCACGCGACAGCTGAGTACCAGCCTCTCAGGATGACTTCTCAGGGCAGAGGCTCCTCACAGGTGTACCGGGGATCCCGTGGGATCTTCGGATCTGTTTCCTTTGGTGAAACATGCATATAATGATTGACTTTCTGTGGGGTGGGGCTTGTCGCAGACCATAAAGCAGATGCAGCAGCGGATGCTGGAGCTCCGGAAGACTCTGCAGAAGGAGCTGGTGAGTGCCCACACAGGAGCTGGCCCCACTTCCCAGCCCTCCCCCTGCTGCCTGTGCCAGGTCCCCGAGGTCCCTCGCTGCCTATGCTCCCCCCAACCCCTAATTAATTGCAAGGGGTCACTGGGCAGTCCAGTGTTAGCTGGTGGGCCAGCCTGCCAGCCTGCATGCACCTCTGAAGCAGCTCCGTGGCCGCGGCCCTGCCTGCCTTCTCTGAGCCTGCGTCCTCATCTGAAAGTGGGGTTGTCTGCCATGCCAGCACAGCCACGCTCTAACAGTGTGTGTGGCAGAGGGCCTGGCCGATGCGGGATGCAAGCAGCTCCAGGCCCCAGGGACATGTGTTCTTGCCATGGATAAGGGAATATCTGAGTTTCCCCAAATGATGTCACTCCCTCCTCAAGCCCACCTGGAGGTGCTTCCTTCTCAGGTGGGGCCCTTTTTGCCCTACAATAGTGATCATGGTTTGGACCAGGTGAACCTCCCATGTAATTTTTTTCACCTGCCTCAGACGGTTCAGTGTAACATCTTTCCCACTGGTTTTTCAGAAAATCAGACCCGATAATGAGCTCTTCGAAGTCCGGGAGAAACCTGGACCTGAGATGGCAAACATGGCGCCTTCCGTCACGAATAACGCTGACCTGACGGATGCCCGCGAGATCAACTTTGAGTACCTTAAGCATGTGGTTTTAAAATTCATGTCCTGTCGCGAATCCGAGGTAAAGGGCTTTTGAGGTGTCTTTTGGGTATTGAGGCCCCGCCCTACAGTCTGTCCTGCAGGAACCCCTGCCCAGCCCATTTCTCCCTTTTCCTCGTACATCCTGATTTGACACCCTTGTGGGCGCTCAGTCATTTCTCCTGCTGGCGCTGGCCTGCGGGGTGAGCGGCTGGTGGGAGAGGCCATGCAGGAACTGGCTCCTGGTGGGAGATGTGGGCTCCACTTCTAAATCCTGGCCTGGGTGTGGAGGCCGGGAGCAGAATCCGCCCATCGCTCCTGGGTCCTGCCAAAGGGTAGGGTAGCTGCTGGGGAAATTCCCTGAAGCCTGCCAGGCCCCTGAGGATGCAGGGGAAGAAAGAACCTGTCATTGCTGCCAAACTTCAGAGTGCCAGAGCGTCACCCACCACCTGGTCCTGCTAACCAAAGAAAGCAGGAAATGCCATGTAGCTCCCCCCACCCCACCCCGCCTCACCTCCACCTTGGCCTATGGCAGCAAAACTTACTGTGTTTCAGGCTTTTCATCTTATAAAAGCTGTGTCGGTGTTGCTGAACTTTTCCCAAGAGGAGGAGAACATGCTCAAAGAAACTCTGGAATATAAGGTAGGGTTCTCTGGTCTACTGTTACAGCTTCCAAAATATGTCGTCAGTCATCCCAGCAGTAGCAGTTGAAGACCCCTTAGCCCCACACCGGAACGTAGGTAACCAGCACAGCTGCATGATCAGCTTGGCTGCTGTTGGATGAACTTGATCCAGGCACTTTTTAGCAATGACATCCTTTGTGCCCAAACGTCTGTGCTGTACTTGACCAACAGGCCACGTGTTTTTCAAAGCATTTTCATTGATTGTGCTTTATTGAGAGCCCCAGGTCTGGCTCAGCACTCAAATTCCAAAAGTGTCTGCATAAATGCTCTAACAGGAAAAAAAACCTACAGTTCCACTACCTTGTTCCTGTCAACTCAGTGTTTTTCTCTCATTGCCCTCCTGTACTGAGCACTGGGCCTGCAGACTGGTTATTGGAACCATCTTCTTGCTCTGCTCAGAGCCAAAGGCAGGATGCGTGGGGGGCAGGAGTGACAGGCTCAGGGGAGGGGAGGGGTGGTTCAGTTTCCCTGGCACTAAGTCCTGATTTGCATCTCAGAAGCCTTTTCTGTTTCAAATGCAGATGTCATGGTTTGGGTCCAAACCAGCTCCCAAAGGCAGCATCCGGCCATCTATCTCAAACCCTCGGATACCATGGTCCTAGAGGGGACTACCCAAGGATGGAGCTCCGTGGGTTGACACTTTTTCTGTGAAAAGAACACTGACACACCAGTCTGGGTGGGTTTTTAATCACTGTAACTGCAGTATTTTGTACAAGCGTCTAAACATTGTTTACAAGACTAAGGCCCACTTCCCTGCAGGCTGACCTGAACCTCAGGGGGTAGCTGATCCTGTCATTCTGGTCACCAAACAGGAGGGTCCTGGCACTACCCAGATTTCCACAGTGCTGCTAATATCCCAGCTCCAGCCAGCACCCCGTCTGCACCTGAATCCTCTAACTTCACAGTAGCACTTACAGCTGAAGCCATCAGCATCTGGCAGGCACACCTGAGTCACCATGTAGCGATGCCACGGGAGGTAGAGACGGCCCTTTGAGATGGTGCCCGGCAGGCGAAACCCACCTGCCTCTGCCAGGAACAGCCAACTCCATGGGAACTCCATGGGAGTGGCTTTTAAAAATTCAGATGAGTTAGAAGCTTTTTATCCCTTCCTCTCAAGATAACATTCTTTCACCTTGTCTCTCAAACCACCTAGAACTTTAGAGGATCCATCTTTAAGGGCCGGTGTGGATGAATGAGGAATATGCACCTTTCTGATGGTATCTCCACTTAAGAAAACTAGCAAATACATGAAAAGACCCTAAGTATAGTACCAAATACACTCAATTGCCTTTTTAATGAATGTACTTGTCTTGGATAGGTTGCTGGTAAACCATTTTAAACTATTTTTTATAGCTGAAGTTCTTCACTACTATAAACATGTCTTCTGTATTATAAAATCCATTTAACTGGTGTTCTTAAAATCAGAGCGTCCAGAGGGAATTCTTCCTAAAACTAGGATTCCCGTTCCTTTGTCTTCTCACTCGCACTCCGGCACTGCTCCCTCTGAAGCACAGTGGGATCTGTCTTGATTCTGTGCTGCGCGGCGGCTGGGCGATGCAGATCACCCGTCTTCTGCTGAAGGACAGTCTGCTGTCTCCAGTGGGGCAGCAGCTGTCCCCCAGCCTTGATGGAGACATTGGGGCAGTCTACCTTGTGTGTAGAGCCACTCTCTCCTCCTTATCCCACCCCAAATACTTAAAATGACACTACAGGCCGGGTGCGGTGGCTCAAGCCTGTAATCCCAGCACTTTGGGAGGCCGAGACGGGCGGATCATGAGGTCCGGAGATCGAGACCATCTTGGCTAACACGGTGAAACCCCGTCTCTACTAAAAAATACAAAAAACTAGCCGGGCGAGGTGGCGGGCGCCTGTAGTCCCAGCTACTCGGGAGGCTGAGGCAGGAGAATGGCGTAAACTCGGGAGGTGGAGCTTGCAGTGAGCTGAGATCCGGCCACTGCACTCCAGCCTGGGCGACAGAGCAAGACTCTGTCTCAAAAAAAAAAAAAAAAAAAATATGACACTACACCCGGACGGCCCCCAGCTGGCTGTGGCACTTGTAGCATGCACGACTCTGGTAGTAACCAACAAAAATTTGTTTCATGGATTCCTCGTTACTGAGGAAAGGGAACATGCTGGTTCTGGAAAAACCACAATATTGAATCTGAAAGGAAACTTTATTGTTTGATGAAAGTTTCACTGGTTAAATAAAAAACTAAATTAATAACTGGAGCTCCTAAATTTATTATCCATTATCCAGTGATGGAAAGTTGTATTTCTCAATCATGCTTAGGGCCAAAAGAGGCATATAAAATGTATGTCACAGAAAAACACCTATTTGCAACGTTAACCTAACGAAATTTCCATGAAGAACCAAGCCAGGGCAGCATCTCCTTAGTCCCAGCTCAGGCTCTCTGCCTTCCAGAGGCACCCTTCTCCAGTGACTGACCACCTCATCTGGCTCCTCCTTGCAGACACAGTTGTCCCTTGTTTAGAACACGAATTTCCATTTACCTGGTGGGAACACGAAACAGGAGTCTCTTCTCCAAGTTTGACGGGTAAGAGGCAGCCTTTTTTTCAAAAAGTAGGATTTCCTTTCTCAACTGTTCCAGGAAAGCGTCTCTAAGACTGGGTAGCTCAAAGCCAGCCAAAGGCAGCTACTTTTCCACGGAAGCCCGTCCGCTGCCTCCGTGGCTTCTCCAGCCCTTGAACTGGTCCCACACGTACCCTAAGTCCCACTCCTCAGCCGTTTTAGGTGTAGCTGTGGGGCCCGTTCCTAGGTCTGTACTCACTTTAGGGAGGCTTCACTGACTAGGCTTTCCTCCTGCATGTTGAATTTCCTTCAGCTTTAAGAGGAAGAGTGGAGTAAATATTCTAAGTGATTTAATGCACTTTGACTTGTATAAAACTTTCTGTGATAGCAACGGTATCTATAGTCCTTTATACGAGTGGTGAATCTTGAGCTCTCCTTCCATGTTGTAAATAGGGATTGTATTCTTGAAAACTGCTGTAGAAAATTCATCTGTGGTGCAATACACTTTTTGATTAAAGCTCTTCAATCCAGATGCAACTACAATGGATTTTACTAGTTTGGTGTGTCACTATTTCTTTGACTCATTAAATCTGGTATTTTGTGTCTCATATTTAACACTCCAAGGCAACTTTAAGGGCTAGAGAATGTGTGTCTTTCAGAAAGAACCTCCCCCGACTGGATTTGGGTGAATAAATGTAATTTAATGAAGCCAGCAGCCTCATTCTACCCCCCAAGAATTGCAGTGGTTCTGCAGAGGGGCTGAGGAGGGGAGAGCTGTGGAGGGGAGGACTGTGTCACTTTGGTCAAAGTCTGTATCCAAGGGCTGTATGAGCCAGAGGAGCTTCAGGAGTGCAAATGGGGCCCTAACCTTTAACAGAATGCAAGCTGCAGTTACACGTGCTGAAAAGGAAAGAAAAGCATTTTTGCCCTTCAGAGAGGCTCTGTTATTGGTTATGGGGAACAAAATTATGCCTTCTATCTATTTGCTGATTGCTCCCCATTCCTGACATTTAGTTCTTTAAAGAAAACTTGTCCATGCAGCAGTGATTCTGCAGCACAGCCAACCCAGCATCAGGAGACGTGACCTGGGCACATCTGAGGCCCCACCCTCAAAAGATTCCAAGTGCAATCCCACAAACTGAAGACTTCTAAAGCCTAGATCAATTATTAAATGTTTGGCACTTTATTAAATTAAATAAGCTCCAAAATTAATTACATACAAATCAAAGGAGTAAGAAACAATAAATAGTTCATTCAGCAAACACCTCTCTGCAGCAGCCAGCGGCTCTGAGGCCAAGGCTGGCGTCCTGTGGCAGAGGGCCTGTGGATTGCCATGCTCGCTCCTACGGGTGACTCAACAGGGGCACAGGTCTACTCCTCCCACGTCGGGTTTCCGGAACAACTGAACTCTCATTCATTACCATTTTTTTACATATATGAAACACACCGAAATGTATATACTAATAAGCCAAGAGCTTTATTGATGCAGCAGGCACTTTACAATGAGCCCAAGAGTGTCCACCTTCTCTGGGAAGACGGGATGTCTGTACAAACTCTTGGGTTTTTTTCCACTTCAAAAACACAAGCTCTCCCATTTACCACAGCCCTTGGATCTGCACCTGCCCAAACCATCCCTCCCCCAGTGCACACAGGCGCACCTGACCAACGCCAGCCGCCACTCTGGTAGATCGTCAAAATGTCAGTTCTGCAGTACTCGGAGACAAAGGCATAGACTATCAGATCCTAAACAGGATTTAGGAAATAGACGATTTTTCCCTCCACCTTCAAAATAAAATACATTTCAGCAGATACATGTCCTGAAATAGTTTACTTGGGAGTTCCTAGGAAGATGGTCCATTGTCAATCCCTTCTTCACCAGCCTGGGCATCCAGAATTCTTCTCAAGGTACATGAGTCTTTTTATTTTTTTTAAACAGTCTTTCTTGCTGTAAGAACTCTTATAATGGAGCCTAGTCCTCCTACTGCTAAGGCCTGTGGGGGCAGGAAAAGAAAACGTGTCAGATGAGACCTGGCTGGCCAAGGGGAGCCTGGCTTGCCAGAGACAGGGGGGACATTCCCTGACCTAGATCCCATCACAGACCCTCGAAAGAGGATTCCTGAGACAGAGCACATTCTAGGGAAGGAGCCCTGTCCTGGAGCCATGGGGTCCTGAAAGCTGCCAGCTCTTGAGCAGAACTGGCTTGAGAACGTGTCACCAAGCACACAAAGCAGAGCCCCTCGAGTTTCCCTTTTGAGACAGGGTGTCACTCTGTTGCCCAGATCACAGCTCACTGCACAGCCTTGATGTCCTGGGCTCAAGCGATCTTCCTGAGTAGCTGGGACCACAGGTGTGCACCACCATGCCCAGCTATTTTATTTTATTTTTTTTGAGATGGAGTTTCGCTTTTGTTGCCCAGGCTGGAGTGCAATGGCACAATCTCAGCTCACTGCAACCTCGCCTCCCCGGTTCAAGCGATTCTCCTGCCTCAGCCTCCCAAGTAGCTGGGATTACAGGCGCCCACCACCTCCCCCCCAGCTAATTTTTGTATTTTTAGTAGAGACGGGGTTTCATCATGTTGCCCAGGCTGGTCTCAAACTCCTGACCTCAGGTCATCTGCCTGCCTCCACCTCCCAAAGTGTTGGGATTACAGATGTGAGCCACCGCACCCTGCCTAATTTGTTTTTTTGTAGAGATGGGGTCTCACTACATTGCCTGGGCTGGTCTCGAACTCCTGGGCTCCAGCGATCCTCCTGCCTCAGCCTCCCAAAGTGCTGAGTTTACAGATGCACACAAGCCCACTGAGTGCCGCCTGCTGAAGTGGCTGGCAGGCACCAAGCTGCCTTAAAGGGACGAGAGGGCCTGGCCTTCCCATCATACAGAGGACTTGTTCACTTCCTTCTGAGCCCAGGAGAGTGGAGGCCAAGGAGGCACAGCACACCCACCAGCAGACCTAAGGCGACAACCACAGCCCAGCACCACCACCACCTTCAGAACCTCTCTTCCAACTCAACACTGAGCCTCTGAGGAAGGCAGGCACGTTAGTAACTGCCTGGTCTGCTTTAATGGTGGGCGTGCTTACTGTGGCACTAGGGGTGTGCGGGGGAGGGTGTGGGAGGCAGCCCCAGTGGTACAGGCAGGACTCAGGCTGCCAAAGGCCTTGCTCTCACACAGACCCAAGCGAAGGGCAGACAAAGCTCTTTCTGCTTCACCTGGATGAAGGCCATATCAAGCGAGGTCAAGGTTTCTGCCCACTGCTCACTCTGGCCTGGTAAGGCTGAGGCCAGGGCAGGAAGCCCTTAGAGCTGGCTGGAGGACTTTATTTCTAAGAACCCCCGACAGCTGCCTCCACCACTGCAAAGTATCACGAAGCCCCAACCAACCAGCAAGCCCCCTTCCTACCTAGACTCCCCGACCACCTTACCATGCCATGTTACCTGCCCACATGTCCTGTACCAAGGGCACCCTGTCCTGCCTGGCATAAATCGGCAGCTAAAAGCAAAAAAGTAACTGCGATGACCAGAAACGGCAAGTCCCTACCAGGAGCTTCCTTGGGAGAGGGAAGTGACCAGATGTCCCAGGTTGGGGCTCGTCCTCTGACCCCACACGCCTAGCAGACCATCCTACGTTTGTTCTGGAAAATCCGGCCTGCTGATTGAACACTGGGGCAAGCCAGGTGGCTCACTGGGGTGCATGGCAGCGTTCACATACCTTTTCGTGCCACTGGAGTAACACTGCACTGCTATTTTCTGTGGGCTTCTCAAAGCCTTTATAAATGTACTTCATTAACAAGTCAACACCGTTTCTGTCCAGTGACTGCACGGCCTGCTCAATCTCGCTGCTCTTGAAGTTTGTGAGCACTTTCAGCACCACGCCCTGGGCTCGCTCCTGCAGATGAAAAAGAGCAAGTGAGGCCCAGAGCTGTGCAGGCCGCCATGCCCCACACCAAAGCAAGGACACAGCTCTCCAGAAACACCACCCAGTTTCTAATTCGTCCAGGATGGTTAAAATAAGCAGGCTAGAACGTCTTTTGTGTATTTAAATTTCAAAGTATCTTTTATTTATGCCAACAAGTTATTCTACTTATTTTGGGGGGACTAAGTAGTTTACTAGGACAAGTATCAACTCAGAGAGAGAGAGAGAAAATAAAAAAGAGGGAGAAAAAGAGGGACAGAGGGAGAGAGGGGCGGGGTCTCACTCTGTTGCCTAGGCTGGACTGCAGTGGTGCAAGCTCAGCTCACTGCAGCCTCTCCCAGGCTCAAGCAATCCTCCCACCTCAGTTAGGGCTACAGGCACACACCACCATGCCCAGCTAATTATTTTTTTTTAATGTTTAATACTGACAAAGTCTCGCTATGTTGCCCAGGCTGGTCTCAAACTCCTGAGCTCAAGTGATCCTTCCATCTACCAAAGTGCTGGGATTACAGGCATAAACCACGGCACCCAGCCCATCACTATTTTAGATGCCACCAATAAGGCCTTATTATACGCCACAATGGTGGTGGACTATCAAAAAATAAAACCAAGTTGACTCGGCTGCAGCATCCCTCTTGTGTTCACACCCAGAAGGGTGGGGCCGTTCCCCAGAACTCTGAAGGTGCAGCCGTCGGTGACATCAAGATGCTGTCACAGCTGCTAGAATCCCAGCTGCAGGGAGACCCCTTTCCCTGAACCAAATTTTAGCCTTGGTGATGCAGTAAGCACAATTTAATTTTTAGAAGGCAGGAAAGCATACAGGTACTTCAAATCCTTGGGCAGACAAAGCCTATTCAGGCTGTAGGAGCATAAGCACCACAGTGAGTGAATTCATGCATTTTCCTCATCAGCCAGGGCCAGGCTGACTTCTCAGCCTACGAGGCCGCGAGCAGCAATGAAGGCTTCCGTGGGGAGTTTCTCGTATAAACACTGACAGCTTTGATGTCAGAGGAGCCTCACCACCTAGGGAGTGCCAGGAGGCTCCCGTGGAAGCACTGCCCAGTGCCAGCTCACTCCCTCTGATGCGGATGAAACGGACGCCGCCCAGAGCCCCGAGGAGCTCACACTCCCACTGGGCAGACACCCACAGCCCTGGTCCCAACAGCACCCAGCAGAGCCGCAGTGCCACCCCTTTACCTTCACAGCTTGATTCTTGGTGTTGACGGGAGAGT
The DNA here is from genome assembly GCF_007565055.1 of Rhinopithecus roxellana. Taxonomy (NCBI): domain Eukaryota; kingdom Metazoa; phylum Chordata; class Mammalia; order Primates; family Cercopithecidae; genus Rhinopithecus; species Rhinopithecus roxellana. Next base: position 98,544,721 of record NC_044564.1, on the reverse strand, counting down.
TCCGCAAGGCTGCATGGAATGCCCGAAGCATGTCCCCTGTGCATCACCACCAGTTAAGGATGGCTAGGCTCAAGCACGTCCACGCTGTCATTAACAAGCTCACTTCAGAAACAGCTCAGGGAACAGTCAGATGGGATCTCATCCATACCACCCACCTTCCACGGCTTCCAGGTGGGCAGAGACTGTTTACCGCCCGCACGGGGAGGGTGCAGGGCACCTCTGCCAACCATGCAAACCCTCCTTCTTCCTCCCTCTCTAGCTTCCCCATCAAAGCAACTGCCCTTGAGGGGTAACTTGCTGTAAAACTGGATTGCGCTCACTTGCACCTGCTTGGTGCTGGGCACTGTATCTCCCCTACTGGATCCTCACAGCACCCCGTACATGTGAACTGGAGGCCGTTCTCATCTTCTCACTCTAAAAATGGGGGAAATATAGGTACAAAGGAGATCTCCTAACTCTTCATCAATGCTCTTCATCAATTAAACAATTAAGGAAATTAAGATGTGCTAGAACTTCTAAGACCTATTGGGATCAATGAGGTCCCAACTGTTACCTGGAAAGAGTTTATCAATCTAACAGAAGCTTTTGTCAACAATGAGCCAGTCTCCACCCTTACCCCCCAACCTCAGTTGCAATCCTGACAACACATTCTTTGCTGAGTTCTGAATACCCAGCATGCAAAAGAAAATTACAATCTGGGTTAGGTCCCCAAAGGTGACACCTATTTTAAACTGAATTACATCAGCCAACTTTCATTTCCTCGTGTGAAACACTGGCTTCAGCCAAAAAGCTTCAAAAATAGAACAAGGAATGGCTTCTGCCCAATCGGGTCTCTACTCCTCTTCACGCAGTGATACCCACGTGCAGACAGGAAGGGCCTTCAGAGCAGAGCTGAATCTCCTGGCTTCCCCAGTGTGAGCTCCATCTTGAGTGAGCTGGGTCTGCGCCACCAGGCGAGCCACTCCCAGCCCTGGTTCCCCAGCTCCCTGCTTGGCTCTGATCCACCTTCCACACTCAAGAGGCAGCCCAGTCCCTCTGTCTTTCAGCTCTGGAGTTTCTTTTCCCCATCCAAACAAGGCCAGCCTGATATCAGCCACTGATAACCACTACCTTTTAACTCTTTCTTTTTTTTTTGAGATGGAGTCTCCCTCTGTCACCCAGGCTGGAGTGCAGTGGTGCCATCTTGGCTCACTGCAAGCTCGGCTTCCCGGGTTCATGCCATTCTCCTGCTTCAGCCTCCCAAGTAGCTGGGACTACAGGCACCCGTCACCACACCTGGCTAATTTTTTTTTTGTATTTTTAGTAGAGATGGGGTTTCACTGTGTTAGCCAGGATGTTCTCAATCTCCTGACCTCATGATCTGCCCGCCTCAGCCTCCCAAAGTGCTGGGATTAGAGGCGTGAGCCACCGCGCCCGGACCTTGTAACTCTTTTCTAATGTGGTGTCTCCAAAGCAATAAGCAGGATCCCATAGGCTAAACAGAAAACATAGGCTTATTTACTCTTCATGTAAACCTGGCACAACTAACAAATGGAATCATTCAAATGATGGATGGGGAAGGGCAGGGATAAAACTAGTCCACGGGGGCAAAAAGCCGCTGCTGTGGTGTTAACCTCAGCACCATGCGTCTAGCAATCACTCGGCCCATTGATGGGTGAGGGCCTTCAGCAGCTGAGTGATGTGGGGTGCAGGGAGGGCCTCCCTGAAATCACCTATCATTCATGAAGCCGGCTGTCATACTTGGCTGGCTTTAGACCTTTTCAGAGAATAGGCTGTGGTGCTGGGGGAACCCTGCCCAGCCCTTCATCTCTAGATCTTCCTCAATCACGGCACAACTGACACTGTGGACCCTGGATTCTCTGACGTGGGATCTTACCTGTGGGTCATAGGCCTCTGCCCACTGGATTCCAGTGGCATCCCCAAGCTGTAACTATCAAAATGTCTCTAATTTCCTGAGGTGGAGGGGAGGGGTGCAAAATCGCTCAAAACTACTGCTGTGGACAGAGCCCTGATCCACGAGTCTAGAAGCTGCTTCACGGAGGGGAAAGGAACTCATACTTTTAAACTGCCACAAGGTCTCGGATCCTGTGCCTGGTACTTTCACACGCCATCTCATTCCAAAAATCCCAGTAACAAAAATCATTATCTCATTTTAAAGGCAATGGAATTGAGGCTCAGAGAACGGAAATTACCTGCACAAGGTCACAAAACTAAGCTGTCTAGATGGCCCTCGCACCCAACCTCCTCCCACAATCCCGTGCTGCTGCTCTAGCTGCAGACCTGAGCAGACACTTGCTGTGTGCCCAGTGATGCTGATGTTAGCCCATGAGGCTCCCACAGAACCTAGGAAGCCAGCACGGCTGTCTGCCACGTAACAGAGGAGGATGCTGAGTTGTGAAAGGGTATGTGACCTATCCGAGGTCAGAGCCAGAGCATGATAGCGCGCCGTGTGCGAAGATGCACAGCCGAGTTCCTTCTACTCCATCTGCGTGATCTCCCGCCACACACACTCCCCTATATAGCCCCAGGACAGGGTCCCTCTCTGCCCTCCCCAACCCCAATCCATCTATCACTCTCCCTGCTCCCCTGTCCTCAACGGTCTAAGTCCAATTCTTGGCACATGATAGAGACTCAATAAATATCAGTTCCATTCTCCTCCCTACCTGGCTCCAGTATTTGCCAGGGTTTCAGCTATCTGTATCAGCTAACCTCCCTTTCCCCAACCCCAGGCGGAACACTCCATGGTAACAAGGTTTCTGACGCTGCCATGAATGGAGAAACGACCATCCCCGGCATGTGCTAAGCCCAGGCCTCTAAGCAGCCTCAAGGAACCTGTCACCAGGCAGGGGAGTCCGAAGACATGACCTTCAACAAGGCTCTGCACCCAGACCAAGGCAGCAGCTGAGAGGCTTGACCTCATTTATTCAATGAGGGTCCTGGGCCAAAGGCCTGACCTTGGAGCCCCCTTCAGCACTGACTCTCCATAAGCCAGGCCCTGCACCCGACTACAACCAACCTTCCCTCCTGGGGACCCTTCCCTTGACCCCATTTCATAACTAGGGTGGACTGGGAGATCCTGATGGGGCAGGAATGACAAGTTTGAAACTCCACTTCCGAAAACACATTCCTGTTCAAACCAAGTCTGAAGGTTTTCGTTTTAAAGGCACACTGAGGAGCACTGCCGGGCTCCCCCTAAAGCAGCAGGTCCCACTTTCCAAGCTGAGTCAACTGGTTCAACACCGAGAACCTGATTTATGTACAGCATGGGCCTCCAACCCTGCCCCCGCCCGTGCGGGGGGAGGGGACATGCTTCCTGGAACACCATTTGAATAAAGAAAAATCCTTCCGGTGAGAATAAGTCAGTTTCCTGCGCTCATACTGCTAAAGGACCAAGCAAGGCTGTGACAATCACCTCTATTTTTAATCTGTTCTAAATGCTGTTTTCTGTGGCCACAAGAACAGTCATTTCCAGGCGTGGGGCTCTACTTTCACACTTCACTTCAAGGTGTCTGGTTTTTCTTAGCTCTGAACTACTAGTTCTTTCCGCTGCTTCCTGCACCAGAAGGGTACGGGGGGAACCAAGACTCACTTGCTGAGCGTAGCTGAGACCACCAAGGTGACCAGAGGAACCATAGGGTTCCCCTTTCTTAGCATTAAGCGGGAGGGTTAGACTGACTGGGGGAGGAGAGGCACCACCTCAGACCCCAGGGCTGAAATAGGGCGGCCGCCTCCACTCCCTCCTGGGTCCTGTCTTCCCCACAGCAGTCCACCCACCTATCTTCACGCCCTGCTGCAATCTGGCCCCGGAAGACCGCGCCCCAGCCTCACCGATCACTCGGTTACTCAGATACGGCTCACCTCCCCCCTGCCGCCGACCCAGCCCCGCCATAGGCCCGATTTCCTGCAAGGAAGGGACGGAGTGCTGGGGCCCCCAGGAAGGGACAGCGTGAGGGGACGAGGAGGCAAGAGGGGAAGCAGAGCGCGGGACCTGCGGGGCTACCGAGGGAGACCATCCACCGGGTCCAAGGGCCTGCGGGGCTGCGCTGCACAAGAAGGGGCCAGGGCTGGGGAGGAAGGACCCAGGGAGACCAGGACTCAGGAGAGCACGGCCCAGGGGAGTCAGGTCGGCAGGGACTTGAAGGCTGACCTGAGGGGGCCGGGGATCGGAGACAGCGGAGGCCCGCCCGAAGGGGCCCGAGAAGGTGGGAAGGTGGGAAGGCCGCGCGCAGGCCCGGACGCCGCGTCAGGGAAGGATATTGCCGCAGGAGCCCGTCCACCTCGCTCGGGTCCGGGCCTGGCTCCGCCGCCGCCGCCGCCGCCTCCTCCTGCTCGTCCACAAATTTGTTCTCATCAAATTCGTCGATGTCCACCCGGCGGAAGCGTGAGGACAGCGTGTTCCGGGCCATGGCGGGAGCTCGGCGCCCGCTCAGCCGGCTCCACTCGCGGCCCGACCTCAGTTCTGCTCCACTCGCACCGGCTCCGGCTCGGGGGCGGGAAGCGGCCACCGGGCTGCTCCCAGCACCTCCTCCACCGCCTCCGCGCGCAGCCGCCGCCGCCCGCCCACTTCCGGCACACGCCGGATCCGGAAGCGTCATCAGGGGTGGGGCGGAATCTGGCCCCTGAAGTGGGTTATGGGGTCTCCGCGGCTTCTCCGACCTCAGTATCCCTTACGCGGAGCCTCTGTCTTGCCAGTGAGGAGCGGCCGCCCGGTATCCTTGCAGGCCCCGCATCGTGTGTGCCGTAACCGCGCTGGTTATCCGGCTTTCCCGCGCCTCCGAGGAGCCCCTGGCCTCAGCGGGGCCCGGCGCGGGCTCCCGGGGTGATCCCTACCTGGACGGGGGAAGGCGGGGCCGCCGGGAGAAGGCTCGCGGCTCTACTTCTCGAGTGCCGGACAGGCTTCTTGGAGAAGAAACCTTCGAGCTGATGACTGAGGGATGAGTAGGAGTTCCTGTGCCCGGGGAGTGACGCGGGAGGGGTCTGTGTCTCGGAATCTTGAACGCCGCCACACTTACCACGAGGAGGCCGCCTGTACACAGAGGTGACCCTGTTAAAGGAGTGGGAGGCTTTAAAGACGTTTAGTGCGATCACAGGGCTGACAAGGCGTTGAAGACGTTGTGACTCGAGGGATTCTGCGACCCCAAGTGTATAGCAGTCACCTTGACCAGGCAGTTGGGGCCCCAGGAGAGGGAGATGGCCCTGTGGCCACTGTCCTGGCAGGAGAGGCCTGGCTTGAGAGGCACATCTTGATAGAAACCAAATTCTCAGAATCTGAGGTGGGGGAAAGCGGGTTAGGGAAGTCAAGGACGACTCTGAAGTGTCAGATTTGGGGCCTGGGCTGTTACCCCAGGGGTTCTGTCAATTGATCTTAGCCTTAGGGTAAGTAAAATGGGTCTTTTTATATGATACTGTGAAAACTATTTTCATCTGATAGTACTCTTCTTAATAAAAGTAGTTGGAATGTGACTCATTTTTACTGCTTCGAATACTTCTCATTGAACTGTGTCTAAAGATCAAAAAACTATTGCCAGACTATGATGCAACCTAATCTTCCGTGGTAACCAGGATACAGACTCCCATAGCGGGAAACTGGCGCTAAAGAAAAGTCTCCGCCTGTAATCCCAGCACTGCGGGAGCCGAGGCGGGCGGATCACCTGAGGTCAGAAGTTTAAGACCAGCCTGACCAAAATGCTGAAACCCCGTCTCTACTAAAAATACAAAATTAGCCGGGTGTGGTGGCGCAGGCCCGTAATCCCAGCTACTCGAGAGGCTGAGGCAGGAGAATCGCTTGAAACCGGGAGGTGGAGGTTGCAGTGAGCCGAGATCGCGCCATTGCACTGCAGCCTGAGCGACAAGAGCAAAACTCCGTCTCAAAAAAAAAAAAAGCCTCAGGGTCCTGGAAACACGAAAAGCCCACCTGCAATACAGTTCCATATCTGGGAAAAAGTCTTTGTGATTCAGGCCTGCCGCGAGACAGCAGAAATTCATATCCCCAGAACATCCAGGTCAGAAGGAACTTGAACCCAGAAGTGCCCATTTTACCAGTAAAGAAAACAGCCCCCAAAGAAACTGGTAAATGGAATAATGTCCCTGCTCATGGTCATGGACTTCCATTCCAGCCAGGGAGACAGCATTTAAAAATTCGTATTATACTATGTCAGGGCTGACAGTGTTGAGGGGGGAAAAAATCATGCGGTGCCTGAGTGTGCCTTAGATAAAGTAATCAAAGGAGGTGTCCTGGCCGGGTGCAGTGGCTCACACCTGTAATCCCAGCACTTTGGGAGGGTGAGGTGGGCAGATCACTTGAAATCAGAAGTTCAAGACCAGCCCGGCCAACATGGTGAAACCCCGTCTCTACTGAAAATACAAAAATTAACTGGGCAAGATGGTGTGCACCTGTAGTCCCAGCTACTCGGGAGGCTGAAGCAGGAGAATCTCCTAAACCCGGGAGGCGGAGGTTGCAGTGAGCCGAGCGATTGGCGATCGCGCCACTGCACTCCAGCCTGGGCGACGAAACAAGACTCCATCTCAAAAAAAAAAAGGTGTCCCTGAGGAGGTGACACTGAACAGAGACTGGAAGGAAATGAAGGCGGCAACTAAGCGAAGGCTCAGAGGTTGGGGTGGGCTGGGTATATTTGAGAAACAGCCAGGAACAGAAGAGAGATGAGATGGGGGTTGGGAGGGGAGTAGGGCTCTGTAGGCCGAGGAAAGGACTCAGTCTTAATTCAAATGAGACAGCTCTGGAAATTCTGAGCAGAACAGTGATATGATCAGAGGTCTGAATTGTTTGAAAAGGATCTTATAAGCAACTGTATTGAGAACACATCTGGGATCGAGAACCAAAGGAGAGAGGTGATTTAGATGGTGACAGCAACCGTCCAGGGGATAGTGGTAGCCCAAGCCAGGCAGGGGCCAATGAGGATGGTGGGAACAAGTTGGGTAAATTTTTTTTTATTTTTTTGAGACGGAGTTTCGCTTATTGCCCAGGCTGGAATGCAACGGGGCTATCTCAGCTCACCGCAACCTCGGCCTCCCGGGTTCAAGCGATTCTCCTGTCTCAGCCTCCTGAGTAGCTGGGATTACAGGCATGCACCACCATGCCCAGCTAATTTTGTATTTTTAGTAGAAACGGGGTTTCTCCATGTTGGTTGGCCTGGTATGGAACTCCTGACCTCCCACTGATCCTGATCCACCCACCTCTGCCTCCCGAAGTGCTGGGATTACATTGAGCCACTGCACCCAGACAACTTTTTTTTTGAGATAGAGTCTCACTCTATTGCTCATGCTGGAGTGCAGTGGCATGGTCTCGTCTCACTACACCCTCTACCTCCCAGGTTCAGGTGATTCTCCTGCCTCAGCCTCTGGAGTAGCTGGGATTACCGGCGCCTGCCACCACACTTGGCTAACTTGTATTTTTAGTAGAGACAGGGTTTCACCATGTGGGCCAGGCTGGTCTCAAACTCCTGACCTCAGGTGATCCACCTGCCTCAGCCTCCCAAAGTGCTGGGATTACAAGCATGAGCCACCGTGCCCGGCCGCAATTTTGTATTTTTTGAGATGGAGTTTTGCTCTTTTGCCCAGGCTTGAGTGAAGTGGTGTGATCTTGCCTCACTGCAACTTCTGCCCCCCAGGTTCAAGTGATTCTCCTGCCTCAGCCGCCCGAGTAGCTGTGATTATAAGCACCCACCACCGTGCCCAGCTAATTTTTTTTTTTTTTTTTTTTTTTTTGTATTTTTAGGAGAGACGAGGTTTCACCATGTTGGCCAGACTGGTCTCGAACTCCTGACCTCAGGTGATCCACCCACCTCGGCCTCCCAAAGTGCTAGGATTACAGATGTGAGCCACCTCACCTGGTCTCAAGTTGGGTGAATTGTGAAGGTACAGTAAATGGGATTTGCTGGTTGACTAGATGTGGCATGTAAGAGGAAGAGTCACAAATGACTTCAGTTTTGAAAAAGATGTGCAGAGTCATTAACTCTAGTATAAGCATTTGAAAAACAGGAAAGCCACCATGCACCATTTGACTTTTTTTTTTTTTTTTGAGACAGAGTTTCCCTCTTGTCACCCAGGCTGGAGTACAATGGCACAATCTCGGCTCACTGCAACCTCCGCCTCCCGGGTTCAAGCGATTCTCTTGCCTCAGCCTCCAGAGTACCTGGGATTACAGGCGCACACCGCCATGCCTGGCTGATTTTTGTATTTTTAGTAGAGATGGGGTTTCACCACATTGGCCAGGCTGGTCTCGAATTCCTGACCTCAGGTGATCTGCCTGCCTCAGCCTCCCAAAGTGCTGGGCCACCGTGCCCAGCCTGGATTTCCATTTAAGACTAAGCCATGCCGGCTATGTGGAGTGACTCACACCTGTAATCCCAACACTTTGGGAGGCCGAGTCGGGCAGATCACAAGGTTAAGAGTTCGAGACCAGCCTGGCCAACATGGTGGCCAGGTGAAACATAGTAAAACCCTGTCTCTACCAAAAAAACAAAAATTAGCTGGGCGTGGTGGCGCATGCCTGTAATCCCAGTTACTCGGGAGGCTGAGGCAGGAGAATCACTTCAACCCGTGAGACAGAGGTTGCAGTGAGCCGAGATCATGCTCCTGCACTCCAACCTGGGCGACAGAGCAAGACTCCATTTTGGTGGGGGAAAAAAAATACAAAGATTAGCCAGGCATGGTTGCACACACCTGTGTAATCCCAGCTACTCAGGAGGCTGAGGCACAGGAATCGCTTGAACCTGGGAGACAGAGGTTACAGCGAGCTGAAATCGTGCCACTGCACTCTAGCCTGGGTGGAGTGAGACTCCATCTCAAAAAAAAGAAAAAAAAAAAAGAAAAAGACTAAGCCATGCCAGCATTGCCCTCTCCTCTCTTTTTTTCCCCGTATCCCTCCACCTCCTGGAAGCCTGCCTCACTTTGGTGTGGGTCATGGTTCATTAACTCATCCAACAAGCATTCATGTGCTGGGCCTGAAGACTAGAAAAAATAATTCAGGTGTCCGCCAAGGTTCTGTCCCCAGAGAACTTCTAGGTTGGCTATGGAAACAGACACATAAATGCATGATTTTATTTCAGCCTGTTTGGGGCTGAGGATTGCACAGAGGAGGTTGCTGCTCATAGGAGATGGGAGAAGTCCCCTTGTGGGTGGTTACACCTGGTAGTAACAAGAGGACAATCTGGCTTCAACCATAGCTCTAAGAGGTGGCGTGTCTTTATTAAGGGCAAGGGAGTGGCACTGGAGTACTGATTAATGCCTACTGGTTGGCAGACATTATTAAGAAAACCTAAACATGCCCTGCTTTGTGAATCCCTATTTCACTTTCTGGGCTCTACTGAAGTGTTCCTTCCTCTGGGAACATGAACACCGATGATATTTTGAGCCATTGTTATGCATCAGATTTGGGGTTAATAGGTTTACAGGTATCTCCTCTAATTCTCACAAATGTCTCATTTCACATGTCAGCAAACTGAGACTCAAGAGAGGGGAAGAGATTTCCCAAGAGTCTCAACTACTACCTTGGCAGCAGAGCAAGAATTTGAAACCTGGTCAGGTTCACTTTAAGAAAGGCTGTACTAGCTGTACTAGCCGGGTCCAGTGGCTCATGCCTGTAATCCCAGCACTCTGGGAGGCCGAGGCGGGCGGATCACCTGAGCTCAAGAGTTCAAGATCAGCCTGGGTAACATAGCGAAAACCCGTCTCTACCAAAAATACAAAAAATTAGCCAGGCGTGGTGGTGCATGCCTGTAATCCCAGCTACTCAGCTACTCGGGAGGCTGGGGCAGGAGAATCGCTGGAACCCGGGAGGCGGAGGTTGCAGTGAGTCGAGATCGCGACACTGCACTCCAGCCTGGCAGCCTGGGCGACAGAGCAAGGCTGTCTCAAAAAAAAATAAAATAAAATAAATGAATAAATAAAAATAAAACATGTAAATGCTCTTTGCAGCTGCACATACTGCCTCCCCAGAACCTTTATGGAGTTGGATTATAACTGCCTGAGCCCACCCCTCCCGCCCACCTTGCACTTTAAATTCCTCCACGACATGAGCCTTGGTTCATCATTTTTGAAAACTCTGGCTCCTCCTCCCCTCAGCACCCCCAGACTACTGGCGCCCAGCTCAGAGTTGCCCAGATTGGGAGATCTGCAAGGTTTCCCGAATGAATGAATGAACGAATGACTGAATGGACGAATTCGAGTCCTCCATGTGCCATCTCTGGTAAGCTGCCGCCCATGTTGGGCCTCGGTTTCCCCAACTGCGCGCCTAGAGCGTGACGCCGACCTCGCTATCATGTGGTGCTGTGAAAAAATGCGAGCACCACGGGGCGGGGCTCCAGCCCTTCCGGGCGGGGCTGGCCGTACCACAGCGCTCCTCGGGGAGATGGGGCGGAGCCGGGGCTCCCCCGCTGTGGCGCCATTGGCCGCGTCCGCCGCCACCCGGCAGTAGTTGTGGAGGTCAGCCCCGCCTACTTCCTCTTTCCCTCGGAGCGGGCAGCGGCGGCGGCGGCGGCGGCATCGGCGGCCTGTGCAGCAATGGTGAGAGCGGCGGAATCGGGCGCCATCC
>NC_044564.1:98457483-98534069 GCF_007565055.1 Rhinopithecus roxellana | reverse complement strand
CATAGATTGTGGGGGACAGGGCTGAGCGCAATAGTTCATACCTGTTGTCCCAGAACTTTGGGCGGCTGATCACTTGAGCCCAGGAGTTCAAGACCAGCCTGGGCAACATAGCGAAACCCCATCTCTACAAAAAATGCAAAAATTAGCCAGGCATGGCGACTTGCGCCTATAGTCCCAACTCCTCAGGGGGCTGAGGCAGGAGAATTGCTTGAGCTCAGGAAGTTGAGGCTGCCGTGAGCCAAGATCATGCCACTGCACTCCAGTCTGGGTGATAGAGCAAAACCGTATCTAAAAATAAATGAGTAAATAATAAATTGTAAACAACTTGTTGGGGGAAACTCTAAGGGGACATCAGGAGGGGCTGGACTCACTGGAGCTGGAAAGGGGCCCTGAGTGGTCACTTGCTGAGAAGTCACGTGAGATGGGACCTGAGCCTCAGGAATGCTGGGGTCACCTGGCATGTTGAGGGGCACATTAGAAAAACATGTTACCAAATGCATTTTTCCTGTAAAGTCAGGGCCAGGCATGGTGTCTCCCACCTACAATCTGACCACTTTGGGAGGCCAAGGCAGGCGGATCATTTGAGGTCAGGAGTTGGAGACTAGCCTGGCCAACATGGTGAAACCCCATCTCTACTAAAAATACAAAAATTAGCTGGGGCCGGGTGCGGTGGCTCAAGCCTGTAATCCCAGCACTTTGGGAGGCCGAGACGGGCGGATCACGAGGTCAGGAGATCGAGACCATCCTGGCTAACACGGTGAAACCCCGTCTCTACTAAAAACTACAAAAAACTAGCCGGGCGAGGTGGCGGCGCCTGTAGTCCCAGCTACCTGGGAGGCTGAGGCAGGAGAATGGCATGAACCCGGGAGGTGGAGCTTGCAGTGAGCTGAGATCCGGCCACAGCACTCCAGCCTGGGTGACAGAGTGAGACTCCATCTCAAAAAAAAAAAAAAAAAAAAAAAATTAGCTGGGCATGGTGGCCCATGCCTGTGGTCCCAGCTACTCAGGAGGCTGAGGCACAAGAATCACTTGAACCCAGGAGGCAGAGGTTGCAGTGAGCTGAGACTGCACCACTTGCACTCCAGCCTGGGGGACAGAGTGAGACTCTGTCTCAAAAAAAAAAAAGAAAAGAAAAGTCAGAGCGTGGATGCCTTTCCACATCATGAACGATCCATCCACAGCCCCATTCTGACGACACTCCACGGTCCCTAGGATCCCTCCCCGTGGGCACATCAGTCAGCGCTCTTAGTAGCTGTCCAGTCGGTGGAATCTGGGCCAGTTGGGGTCAGTCTAGGGAGAGCCAGCAGGAGAAAAGGACATGCTCACATCTGTTTATTAAATGCCTACTGTGTGCAGGCCTGGGCCCTGCTGGCTGCTGCCACACTGCAGAGGTGAATATGGCATGGGGGGCCTTAGAGTCACCAGGCGGGGTGAGGTCTGGCCTGGGTCGGGTCTGGGTGGTGCCAGGGGGGTTTCTCTGTCCCTCCACACAGAGAGGCCCTGAGGAGGAGTCGCTGCTGAGGACTCTGTCATTTGTTGGCTGTGGTGTGTCCTTCTGCGCCCTCACCACCACCTTCTTACTCTTCTTGGCGGCCGGGTGAGGAGAGTTCACCACCGTAGCCTGGCGGCCTGGGCCCTCCCCGCCTCGCTCAGGCCTCCATGTCCCCATCGGTCAGGTGTCCATCCTTGGTCCCGGCAGAACCTCGGTCTGAGCCTCTCCTTAGGATGTGCAGGGTCTCCTGTGGAGCTGCTTTCTTTCCCTCCATCTGCCCAGGCACAGGGGACCGGGCAAGACAGGGGCCTGTGGCGTGTGGGGACCGGCAGTGGTCTTGTTAACTGACTCCTCTGTCCTCTCCAGGGTCCCCAAGTCGGAGCGAACCACAGTCCACAAGAACCTCACCTTCTCCCTGGCCTCCGCAGAGAGCTTCCTCATGACCAGCGAGTGGGCCAAGGCAAATGAGGTGGGCAGTCAGTGGGTGGGCTGGAAGCCCAGGGAAGCCTGGGAAAGTGCCTGTGGGTTTTTCTAGGGTGACCCCCTGCCCCCCACCATTTTCACCTGGCTCCACTTCCCTGGGGAGGAGCAGGGCCCAGGGAGGAAAGGCTCCAAATGGTGGAGCGGGGCCCAGGCTGCTGCCCAGGGGCCTCACCCGCTGACACTTCTTTGGGTTGGCAAGGCCAGGCTGGGCACAGGGCCGTGGGGCCGGCCTGCACCTGCGTCTGACCTCGGACCTAGGTGGGGATCTCCACCCTCCCCCGCTCCCACAGGTGGCATGTGTGGCTGTCACAGTCGCAATGCACTTCCTCTTTCTGGCGGCGTTCTCCTGGATGCTGGTGGAAGGGCTGCTGCTGTGGAGGAAGGTGGTAGCTGTGAGCATGCACCTGGGACCAGGCATGCGGCTCTACCACGCCATAGGCTGGGGTGAGGCCTGCTCTGCGCCCGCACTCTCTTCTCCCCAGCTGTACCTTGCATGGCCGACCCTGCCATCTAACATGGCCCCACGCCCAGCACTCAGCACCCAGCACCACTCAGCATCCAGCATTTAGCATCACCCAGCACCCAGCAACACCCAGCCCCATCTCTGACATGACCTCAATTTCCTTAGTCCTATTAACCTCTAATTTACCCAACCCCCTTCCTCGTAATCCTTCTCCACTTCACAGCCTCCCCTCTCCATCCACAGTGCTATCTCCCCAAATCTGTAGCCAGCCAGTTGCCCAGCCTCCATCTCTGGAGACGCCAAGCTGTAGCCTCCAAAACAGCCTCAGCTCTCCCTACTCCCAAACTACTGTGGCTCCAATGCCACCCTAACAGTATCAGAGCCCCCAGCCCTGCTCCTTGGACCTCCCCAGTGCCCCAAGTACAACCTCCAGTAGGGGACAGCTGCAGCTTGGGAGGGGCGGTTCTGGGTCCTGGAGAAGAAAAAGCAGGTGACCCGGCCTTGAGACCCCCTTCTCCCTCCCCTAGGCATGCCTGTGGGCATTGTGGCAGTCACCCTGGCCATGCTCCCCCGTGACTACGTGGCCCCCGGACACTGCTGGCTCAATGTGCACACATATGCCATCTGGGCCTTCGTGGGACCCGTGCTCTTCGTGCTGACTGTGAGCGGGGGACCTGCAGGGGAGGGGCGTGTTGGGGACGGGGAAGGCCTCTCACCCGCTGACCCCAGGTTTCCAGGCCAACACTTGCATCCTGGCCCGTGTGGTGATGGTCACCGTGTCCAGCACCCGCCGCCGTGCCCGCATGTTGAGCCCACAGCCCTGCCTTCAGGAGCAGATCTGGACCCAGATATGGTGAGGCTCCAGAACGGGGAGGCCAAGAGGAAGCAGGGAGTGCAGGGTCAGCCGGCACCAGGCATGAGGCTCACCGGGCGAGAGCACGTGCGAGTCTGTGTCCAGAGCGTGGCCGTGTGGCCATGCCCGAGTCTGTGTTGAGTATGTGGGTGCATACGTGTCCCTGCATCTGGGTCACACATGCTCAGGCATGTCAACTTGTGTCAACATGCACCTATGCACCCTTGCACCCATGCGTGTCACATGTGGGGATGGTCACTGATCCGTGTGAGGGAGCTGTGGACATCAGCCACTGTTCGAGGGGTGCACTGTCTGTGGAAGGTACTGATAGCCTGCAGGAGACAAAGTAGGGGAGACCCTCAAATCAGGGTTAGCCCCAGAAGTTCAGGGTTAGATCCAGAAGTTCAAGTTCAGGGTGAGGACCTGGGTCCCTGTTCCTGCCAAAGACCCCCATCGCCCTCCGGGGTCACGATCTGCAAGAGAGGGGACCCCGCCAGCCTCCTTTCCCAGCCCTGCCTCCTTGCTGGCTTCCTCCTTCCCCACCCATCCTCCACCAAGTACAGGGCAGTCCAAGCTGGGGGGATCCCCGAAAGCCAGGGAGCCCCAGGGCCCTTGGAGAGGGAGAAGGGAGTCCTTCTGACCCCATCCCTGCTGCTCCCACTGCTCAGGCCTCGGCCCCTGCTCTGAACAGCTACCACCCCATTCCTTCCAGCCAGGTTGGGGGCTGGGACCCCATCTCCCAAGTGCCACTATCCTACTTCATGCCACCTCTGTCTCTGAGGAGGGGGGCAACAAAGTCCAGTCAAAAGTTCTGGCTCCCTCTAAGTCCTGCTGAGCCATGGTCCTAACCCTCAGCTCCCACCCCACTCCAGGCACTTACAGGTGCTGCTATCCCTGGAACCCTGCGGGGAGCTCCCCAGGCCTCCAACCCCCGACAGCCCTGCCTGCCCTCCTACAGGGCCACGGTGAAGCCTGTGCTGGTCCTGCTGCCCGTCCTGGGCCTGACTTGGCTGGTGGGCATCCTGGTGCACCTGAGCCCCACCTGGGCCTATGCTGCCGTGGGCCTCAACTCCATCCAGGTACCTCCAGCCCCAATCTTCTGGGACTAGGCCCTGATATGCATGAAAGCTTGGAAGGGACGACTGGGGTGTCAGGGACTGGGGTGGGGGGTGAGCCCTCCATCATAGGAGACATTCAATAGCAACTGGGACATTCTATCTAAGAAGGAGTTTTGAGGGTGGGGGGGAACAGGCAACTTCCAATCAACTAGCGGTTCGTGCAGGAGGCTCATGGGGCCCCTCTGCCCGCTGCGGAGGCTTCGGCCCAGAAAGAGGGTGTTAAGCCTCACTGTGCTTGGACACTCAGGGTCTGGCAGAAATTCCAGCCCCTTAGCTGGTGCCAGAGCCACTTGGTTCTTGCCAGGAAGCTGGGCAGGGGATGCAGGGCATCACTCACCTCCCCCTTGGGGTCTGCGGCCTGCTGGGAAGAGGTTTGGTGAGGAGGCCTGTTCATGAGGCTGCAGGAAAGGGCCCAGGCTCCCCGGGTCTCTCAGGGCCTGTGTCAGGGAGGGGGCCAACTAGGTCCCTCTTGGGGGACTGGCAGGTCTGTGGAGGACCAGAACACTAACTGCAGTGACAGCCAGGGGGCTGGGTGCTGGGAGTCAGGGAGGCCCACCGAGGCCCTTCCTGGTCCCTCCCTTTCCCTCGACCTCCCTGGACCATTCCGCCAGGCACCTCTCCCTGTCACCTGCACCTCTTGCTCCTCGCTTTCCCGGCCCGGGTCCCTCTCAGGGCCAAAAGGTGGGTGGGCGAGGGCCCAGGCTGGACTGCGCCAGGCTCAGGAAGTCAGGTGCAAACTCCACCCAGGGTCCGTCTGCCCTCCGAGCTGGGGACCCTCCATCTTTTCCTTGAAGAATGGGAGCCAAGGCGGTAACAGCCACTCACAGTACCTGGGTGCTCCCTCTGAGCCCCAGGCCAGGCTCCTATTTTTATCTCTCAACAAGCCTTGTAAGTGGGGAAACTGAGACCTCATGAGGTCACTTGCCCAAGGCTCCCCAGGAGGCAGCATCAGTGCTGGGACACCACTCCAGAGTCTGTGTTCTCAGCCACAGGGCATCCAGCTGACTGCAGATGGGTCCTGGCTGGTCCCTGGGAGCATGCTTAGACCCAGTTACTCATTCATCCATATGCTATTCACAGCTCGCCCGGTGTGTACCAGGCACTGTGCTGGGTGCCAGGCCACAGCAGGAAACGAGGTAGCAAAAAGCCCCTGTATTTGTGGAGCTGCCCTTGGTAGAGCAGGAAAACCATGGCCACGATGAAGAAATGAAGTGTTCAGTGAGGGGACGAGGCAGGGGAGCCCTCTTCCAAGTCCCACGCCCCCCAGGGCTTCATGGCTGGGTTCAGTCTGGCTGGCCCCTGGCGAGGCTTCTCCACCTGTCACACGGTGGGGCAGGTGTTGGCATCTTGTTGCCATGGCGACTCCTCCAGCTCTTTCCCAGGTGCCCCTCTCCACATCATGGGGCGTTGGATCCCTTATGATCTCCGTCCTCACCTGTGCCCCTCAGGTGGGCAGAGACACAGCCATGGGGCAATGCCACCGTCGCACCTTCTCAGCTCCCTCCCGTCACTTCTCATTCTTTCCTCTCTCTCTGTCCCAATCTTGGTCTCTGAATCTTCTCTGGTTCTGTCTCTCAGGCTCCCCCTCTGTCACTGTCCCCCCTCCCTGTGCCCCTCTCACCCTCTGGCCGCGGATGTTTTTTCTGGCACTGACCCCACCTGGCTCTTTCTGGGTCTGTCTTCATGTTTCTCCACTTCTCTCCTCTATCTGTCTGACACTGGATTGTTTTTTGTTTCTTGGTTTGTTGGCTTTTTTTTTTTTTTTTTTTTTTGGAGATAGAGTCTCATTCCAAGTGCAGTGGCACGATCTTGGCTCACTGCAACCTCTGACTCCCAGATTCAAGCGATTATCCTGCCTCAGCCTCCTGAGTAGCTGGGATTACACACCTGGATAATTTTTGTATTTTTAGTGGAGACGGGGGTCTCACCGTGTTACCCAGGCTGGTCTTGAACTCCTAACCTCAAGTGATCCTCCCGCCTCGGCCTCCCAAAGTGCTAGGATTACAGGCATGAGCCACCGTGCCCAGCCCTCTGACACCGGTCTTTTTATCTCTGCCTCTCCATCTCCATGTGCATGACCCTCTCTTGCCCCTGCCTAAGGCAGCCTCAGATCACCCTCGAGATGCTCACCTGGTGAAGGCAAGGAGAGACTGCCTTAGGCAGGAGGTCAAAAGGCAGGAGTGGGGTCTGGGCCCTGCCACTGACAGTCACATGACCCTCTTGGGCTCAGGGCCCTGTTCTCTCAGTCCCTCTCCCCAGGCGCAGCCTTTCCCTTCACCTCTCCTTTGGTCTCTCTCTCTCTCTGTGTCCACCGAGGTCTCTCTGTGTCTTCCCCTCGCACTCCACCTCCATCCCTATCCCCCTGTCACTCTCCGTCAGTCTTGGGCATAAGTTGGGTACATCCCACTCTTAGGAGGGTGACCAAGTGACCAGGGAGGAAGCCTGGGACTCAGGGATGAGACTCTGCCCAACCTCATTCACTCTCTGGAAGTAATTTGTACCCTTCTGGCCCCTGTGCCGGGTTGTGTCGAGGGAGAGCAAAGCCTTACTTCTATAACCAGCCGTAGCTCACACTTGCCCTGGTGGACAGAGCCTTGTTGTGAGGCCTGGAGAAGTGGCACCAGGCCTCCGTTTCTACATCTAACTGAAGGGGATCAGATTCCCATCCGCCTCATGGGATCATCGTGGAGTTTGGCTGACGTAACATTTGCCAAGGCTGCGCACAATACCTGGCACGTGCGAGGAGCCCCACGAGTGTGAGCTCATTGTTTTGTTCAGTTGTTCAACACGCACTCCCCTAGCACCTCCCCGTGCCCTGGCTGGCCTGCACGCTGGGGGACGTGGAGATGCCCAGGGCCAAAGAATTCTGTGACATTCTCAGCCTGAGGGAGAGACAGACATTAAAACCACACAACCACAGCATGTCGTGACTGAGGCCGAGAGAAAATGGACCTTGGTCAAGGCAGTGTGGGGACAGAGGAACAGCTCATCAGAGGCAGAATGGGCCACCTGGAGGGGGTCACTCTCAGCCAAGACCTGACAGCTGTATGGACAGGGGGAAAAGAATGTTTTAAGCCGGGGGAGAGGCATGGTGGGGTCAAATGGCGGGGAGACATGAGGGGTAAGGCTGATGAGAAATGGGGCAGGAGGAAGTGTGGGGGGCAGACAGCATAGGGTCCTCAAAGCTGTCGTAAAGAGCTCAGACTTGGCCAGGTGCAGTGGCTCACGCCTATAATCCCAGCACTTTGGGAGACCGAGGCAGGTGGATCACCTGAGGTCAGCAGTTCAAGACCAGCCTGACCAATATGGTGAAACCTCGTCTCTACTACATACAAAAAATCAGCTGGGTGTGGTGGCAGGTGCCTGTAGTCCCAGCTACTCGGGAGGCTGAGGCAGGAGAATCGCTTGAACCAAGAGGGCGGAGGTTGCAGTGAGCCAAAATTGTGCCATTGCATTCCAGCCTGGGCAAGAAGAGTGAAAACTCTGTCAAAAAAAAGAAAAAGAAAAAGAAAACAAAAGAAAAGAAAGAAAAGCTCAATTTTTGTCCCGGGGTAGTTGGGAGCCATGCAGGGCGTCAGGCAGGTGCTGGTGTTCTTGGGTTGGCATTTGGAAAGATGCCTTTGGGTGGTGAGGAGTGGGTAGAAGGAAATGGGATGGAGAAGGCAGTACAGAGGCTACAGAGACAGGACAGGCTGGGGGTGGGGACCTGGGAGTCTTTGGGGTCTGTCTTGGAGAATGGGGGTGATGGTATCATCTCAGTTGGTGCCTGGGCACCAGGGAGACCAGCCAGGCTCTTGGGCTCCAGCTTTCAGCCCTGGGAGGCTGGAAGGCCCCAAGGAATTCCAGACCCCCACCTGTGCCCTCCTGCCTGGGCCGCAGCACAGGAGCAGCTGCCTGTGACACTGCCCAGGGGGGATCCCAGGACAGCCTCAGGGCTGGACCACACTGGAGCTTAGGACGCATTCCTCTGTCCCCTACCCCCAGCTCCTGGTCCCTCTCCATCAAATGCAGAGAATGAATCCACCCCCACCACAGAGTTGCTGTGAAGGTCAAGTGAGAGCCCAGATGTGATGGTGCAGGGAGGGTGGTGAGGCCCTCTTGGTCCCACGGTGTGGGAAGAGGGAGCCAGCTCCGCCCCAGCCACTGTGTGAGTCCCTCACAGGCAGCACCACCCATCCCCTCAGGAGCCAAGTCCCGGCCTCATCTCCCCTTTCCAGATGAAGAGATGGAGACTCAGGGAGGTGAAGGCCACTCAGCTAGAGGCACAGTGAGAAGGCACTCACAGGGCTGTTGTCCCAGGACCTGACTTGGCCTTGGAGCCTCAGGAAGGTGTCCCCCTCCTAACCCTACCGCATAGCATAGCGACGCGGTGAGGATGAGACAGGCCCAGGGTGGGGCACAGAGGACTGGGGAGTCAGAGAGGCTGCCTGGTGAGCAGAGGCTGAAGGTTGGGGTTGCATGGGACAAAACCCCTTCTGGTCCCCTGTCCTGCTAAATGCCACAGCTACCCCTCTGCAGGCAGGCACGAGGGCAGGGCCGACTTACTGCCCATCAGCCTGTCTCTGGGTATCTCTGCGAGTGTCTCTGCCCCTGGGGGGCACCAGGACCCCAGGCAAGGCCAGGCTGTGGGGGATGGGGTCGGGGGCTCAGGGCTGAGGCGTCGCCCACTCGCTGGGTCTGTCCTCAGGGGCTGTACATCTTCCTGGTTTATGCTGCCTGCAATGAGGAGGTGAGTCTGGGGGCGCCGGCTGCAGGGAGGGGGGTCCGAGGGGTAGGGAGGGTCCCCAACCTGACCTCCAAACGTTCCCCCAGGTGCGGAGCGCCCTGCAGAGGATGGCTGAGAAGAAGGTGGCCGAGGTGCTCAGGACACTGGGGGTGTGGGTGGGGGCGGGAGGCCCCCAGAGCCAGGTCCCAGCCTCCACATCCTCTCCTTTCAGTCCTGTGCCAGCCCTGCCAGCTGGGGGACCAGCCTGAGGCCCCCAGGTCCCTGGGAGGCAACCCGAGGGAGCCCCATAGTCTTGGCTCCACCCCGGAGACACGTGGCTCTCAGAGGTACTCTCAGCACCCAGGTGGGAGTGCCACCCCGTGCCTCAGTTTCCCCAGCACTCAGGCAGAGCTGGGAGGACAAGGGCAGATCCTTTTAGTCCATCTGAAAAAAGGGAACAGGGCCCAGGAAACTGCAGCCCTGTGGCTTGAGCAATGTCCTGTCACTCATTCCCCACTGCCAGGAAACCCGGGCTCCCGGGGCCTGGCCCAGGCATAGGCTTGTCCAGGGTGACCTTCCCTGGGGCTCCATGGGGAAGGGTTTGGGGGATTCCTGGAGATGGTGAGTAAATGGGGTCGGGGCTTTGAGGCAGGGCATGGGTTGAATGACTTCGAGGCCAGGCCAGAGGTTCCAATCCTAGCTCCCAGTCACCTCCTGTGTGCCCCTGGGCAAGTTCCTTTCCCTCTCTGGGCCTCATTACTAATCCATGAGGTAAACCTTGGAGTGGATTCTTAGAGTATTTGATCCTGAGGGCCCCACTCCCAGGATGGGGGAGCAGAGAGAGCTCTTCCTGCCTTCGTCTCTGAAAAGTTTGCATTTTTCTCACTAGGGACCTATGGCCCTAGAATCCCCTCAGCCTTCTCCTCCATTGCAAACCCGGAGAGACAGGTGAGGCTGGGACAGAGTGGGTCACACAGGGCTCTGCTAGGGGGCTGGCAAGGCCAGCAGGCAGGGTCAGGAAGCCACAGGGCCTGGGTAGGGCCGGGATGGGGGCTTCCCCGGGATCTGTTTCTCTGTTTCTGGGCTGAAGGGCCCAGGGAGGGGGAGCTGCTGGCCGCAAGCTGGCAGAGGCCCCTATAGCCAAGGATCCCCAGGGCAAGGGGCAGCAGAAGGAGTGGGAGCCACCCCTGTGACAGCCCCTCTGTCCTCAGGCTGTGGAACTGACAGCATTCAAAGCTTCAGGTACAGTCCCTACCTCAGCGGGTCCCCTCTTTTCTTTTTGGGCCTGGACACCCACTAAGCCCCCCTGTACCAGTAGGATGGAAGTGATCAATATACCCAACCTCCCACAATTGCAGAGGCGCTCCCCTCACTCCACAGGTCCCCTGGGAGCACTGGGGGCCTGTCGGGGACCAGGCAGTACCCCTTGGGAGGGCTTCGTTAGAGAGTAGGTCATGGAACCCTAGTCTGAGCGGGTGCTGCCAAAGAGCACAGCCTGCCTTCCTCTGTCCTCCCCTCTTTCTGCCCCCCAAGTCCAGCACCCCCCTCACCCTCTGAGGGCTCTGGGCTGATGCCCTAGGATCCAGAGCCCTCCAAACCCTCTGAGGCACAAGTGCTTTCCTCCAAGGCTGCAGGTCACCAGCTGATGGGGGCATGACAGGGGCTGGGCAGTGGCAGGGGGGACTGTGGGAGGGTGAGGACACCCCAGGTCCGGCTCAGGGAGAGGACTGAAGCCTGGGGAGCTCAGCCGGGCCCAGGGGAGCCATGGGGACCCCGCCCGCTGGTCGCTTCCCTGGGGGAACACTCCTTCCATCTGAAACCCACATGGCCCCAGCCTCCGCCAGATGACTGTTTCCAGCGAAGGCAAGAGCTGTGTTTACCAGGCTCTTCCCAGGGGCAGGCTCAGTGCTCAGCCCAGGCACCTGCTGATTCTGAGCCAGTGAGGGGGAAGTGGAGGTGCCTTTCTCCACCCATTGTGCGGATGAGGAAGTTGAGGCACAGAAAGGCGCAGCCGCTAGCGAGAGCCCGAACAGAGCCAGGGCCAGGCCCCCACTGGCGCAGATGGGGGACTCCAGGCACAGCAGTAGCCACAGGGGTGTAAACGTAGGGCCACGTGAACCCGGGTCCGTGGGATCCCAGGCCCTGACCGGCCCCCATCCCCGGCTGCCATCTCAGTCCCGGAGAGTCTCAGCTTCCCCTTCTGCAGAATGGACTGGGGGCGCCCCCCATAGGCCCGCCCAGACGCCCCCCGGGGCCAGCGCCCCTCCCCCACTCGCCCCACCCCCACCCGCGGGCGCCGCGGCTGCAGGAACAAGAGAGCGGCGGCGCCTCTGCGCTCAAGTGACAGCGCCTTTGTCTCCGCTGAATGGGTGCGTTGCTAGGGCCGCTCGTAGCAACGGAGCCGCTTCCACCTGGGCCCCACCCTCCGGACCCCCCACCCCGCCCGGCTCTCCGGACGCCCCCACTTCCAGTCCCGACCCCACCCCGCAGGCCACTCAGCGGCCGGAGTTGTGAAGGCGCGGGGCAGCGGGGGCTGCCGGGCTGTGTCCCACGCGGGGCCGCCACCGCCCCTCCTGAAAGGCCGCGGAGCCCTCGGGGCATGCGGGTGTTCTGAGGATGGAGAAACTGACTCACAGCCAGCGAGGACTGGCCGGGGTCTCCCCCAGCCTCAGTTCCCAGAGCCCTTCCATCCCCGGGTTCTCTCTCCACCAGGATCCTCTGCCAGCCCAGCCCAAGGGCGCACTTTCCCACCAGGTTTCTAGGGAGTGTCTGGGAAACTCGTCGCCAGACCCTGCCCAGCTCAGCTCGCTGGGACCCCAGACCCCAGAACGGCGCAGCGGGAGTCCCTGGGAGCCAACAGCGGCCCCTGCTCCGGGGGCCTCAGCCTCTGGCTTTTCCTAAAGGAGTGTGGGCCTCAGCCCCCTGCTCCCCTAACCCACCAGGTTCCCAGGCTCTTTCCCCCAGTCTTTGCCTATCTGTGATCTGCTCCTTCCCACCTGCCCCGAAGTTACAACGGGCGCTGCAGTGTCTGGTAATAAATAGAATTGTTGGGCTCTCCTGTGCTCTGGGAGTCATCCTGGCCTGGGCAGAGGGAGGGAACGCTGGGCCCTCTGGGAGGAGGGAGGAAGCCAGAGAAGCTGCCACTTGGCTTTGGGACTCCAGGGCCTCAGCCTCATCATCAGGGTAGGCGCAGCCAGCATTTATGAGTGCTTGCTGTATCACTGGACGGTGCTGAGCCCTTTACCACCTTAGAGTCGCGGGTCCTCACCACAGTGCTGAGCCGCCATCCCTTCTGCTGTGCAGAGGAGGACACAGGCTCAGACCACTCAGGCCTGGGGTCTCCCAGGCCCTGTAGCACAGGTGGCAGGGGTGACAGTTGGTATGAGTGGGAGCCACCCAGGCAGACAGCTTGCAGGTAAGTTGCTAGTCTGGACACCTCCAAGTCACACCGTGGGACCAGGACCTGCCGCCACAGATGTGTGGCTGTGGGTAAGGTCATTCTGAATCTTGGTCTCTTCTCAGTAGAATGGGTTTCAGGGCAGGGAGGGGAGCAGGGATGTGAGGGCTCTGCACCAGGCCTGGTGCCAGGGTGGACCCCAAGGCTGGCGGCAGGGAAATGAGGGCCCAGGCTCTGGGAGTGGGGGCACACAGGCAGCCAACACTGTCCTGCTGATGCCAGCCTGGCTCACATTCTGCTGGGGCCAGGTGACAGGTGACACCACATAACCAGGACCTCCAAGCAGCTCCCGGGAGGTGGGGCAGGGCTGGACGAGAAGCAGACGGGACCCAGTGAGGCACGCACAGCTCCCAGGGGCTTCCAGCTTCCACGCTGGACCCTGCCTGGGTTGAGTCTGGGACAAAATCTGTCCAGGGTGTTGGCCCCACCCACACAGGTACAGGGCCCGGGTGCTTCTTGCTGAGGATGGCTGTATAGCCTCTCCATGCCCATCCGTCCTCTGTCGAATGGGGGACATCATACCCACCCAACGGGCCATGCGAGGGGTCCGCGCAGTCCTGCACTTGGTTCCTGACACAGCCCTCAGCAAGCACTCAGAAAGTGTCAGCTGTGGCCCAAGTCCGCTGAGGCCTGGGCTGTGGGGGCCAGAGCCTGTGGCCCAGAGGAGGTTCAAGGCCTTGAAGGCGCCAGGCTGGGGATGCAGTCCAGAGAGAAGACATCATGGCTCCGTGGGGCCGGCAGAGCCCCTGCCCTGTGCTGGGAACACTGGGCCAAGTGCGTCACTCTATCCTCAACAGGGACAAAAGGGGCGGGACCCTGAAGGGGCAGCAAGGAGGCAGGCAGGGCACTTGGTGGCCCCCCAACCACCTTCATCTCAGCACCCTCACCTTCAATAGGCTCCTGTCACCTCAAAAACCCATCATATGGGCTGTGGGGGAGGGGACAAATGTGGGACCAAGGGGTCCTTTCCCATCCCCCACCTTCCTCCATTCCATATTCCCCTTGTCCCCTACACACAGCCACTCTTTACTCTCCAGTCAGAGTAACTTCTCCTAGGTCCCCAAACACAGCCGCTGATACCGCTCCATCCTTCTGCTCACACTGTTCCTTCTGCCTGAACTGTCCTCAGCTCCTATCTAGCTGGTGAACTCCTGGACATCCTTCAAAACCCAATTTGGATGACACCTCTACTACAAAGTCTTCCTGTTCCAAAGATCCCGCATCTCTCCCAGAAGCAGGGCCAGTCACTTCCTCATCTTGTCTGTCTCAGTCATATGAAGTACCACATCAGATTACAGTCTAGTTTAAGATAGTCTCCACCTACAAGACTGGACATTGCCCAGGGCAGGAACTAGGGCATCTGCAAGTGCCAAGAAGAAGAGGGACACCTTTTTCTTTGCATAAAAGCCACTGCCAAGCTGTGTGCCTGGGGCTACATCACCCTAGAGGGGACATGTTTTTCTAATTTGCACAAAGCATTGGGAGGCTGAGGGTGACCCTGGACATGGACTAGTCAAGTTGATCAAAGTGGATCAGGACGATGGAGCTTCGTACTGTGGCTGTGCCCCTCTTAGCTGTGTGACCTTGGGCAAGCTGCTTCGGCCCTCTGTGCCTCCATTTCCTCATCTGTAACCTACAGAAGTGGCTTCGAAGTGACCAGATGAGGCGGGAAGCGCTGGGCAGGGGTCCTGGAGCGGAGGAAGCCTCAGATGGTGGCGGTGCTCACTGCGGCCACCACGTGGGGCCGGGGAGGAATCTGTGAGGGACGTGGTGGGGCAGACAGGAAAGGGCAGGGCTCTGAGGGGTCTGGTCTCCCAGGTCTGTGGCTCATGGGCCCTTGGCAAGTGCCTTCCCCTCCTAGAATGTAACCCCTGCTTCACAGGGCTGCAGCAGGGACAGTGAGATGAGGGTGACACACAGCAGGTGCCCCTTAAATGACTGTTCCTTCTGCCCCAAGATGGGGGCTGAGCCTGCATGGCCAGGGTACAACAGGTAGAGAAGCCACAGCATCCCCTGGGCCTCCCAGTGCCTCAGGGTGCCAGGGATGAGGTGGGGCTCAAACCCCAACAGTGCCTGGTGTCCCTCCACCCAGCCACGCAGCCCACCTGCCTCCTTAGAGTTTTGAACCAAAGAGGGTCTGCGTGCCACCTCCATCCGAGTCAGAGTGCTGCCCCACCCTAGACCACCCAGAACCCACCCGAGCCATTCTGCTTTGGCCCCAGAATGTAAACAGGCAAAAGTGGCTGGAAACTAATTGCAAAATTTATTCCAGGGCTGCGGGGGCTGGGTTGATTCTTAAGGGCACTTCTCATTTCAGGGGTGTGGGTCTCCGGCCTTGGCAAGGGCACACGTTTCAGGGGGCAGAGGTGGGGACTGAGACAGGGTGGCGGGAGGCGGGAGGCAGGAGGCAGGAGGCAGGAGGCAGGGGTGTCCAGTCTCCTCCAACTGGGCAGGCTCAGCACAAGCTGCAACAGTGACATGAAAGCGGGACGGACAGCAGGCACCCAGCCGGGCACAGGAGACAGCTGAGGCCTCTCCCTGGTGCTTCGCCCTGGAGAGTGTTTTTCATGACCTAGGGCAGGCCAGGGAGCTGAGGGCCAGCTTCATGGGTTTACAGCAACAGGTTGGAGCCACAGAAAGGGGATCAACAGCGCTTTCCCTGATCTACAGGCCCGTGCCCCCTCCCAAGTTCACTTGCATTCCCACCCACAGAGACTTGAAGCCCCCAACAGGGCGTCCTGCTGTTCACCTAGTGGGTGGAGGGCAGGCAACAGCGCTTCTCTGGATTGGGGCTGGGGCTCAGAAGTAATGACCCAGCACCACCCCAAGGGTACTTGGTAGGTGAATGTCTGGGGAGAAGCCCCAAGCCCCAGCTTCAGTCCTCAACTCTGTCCCCTTCCCTCCATAACACAAACCTTTCAAGGAGTGTCTAGAAGCTTAAAAACAAAAAAAGGGGGGAAAAAACCTCTTGACTACAACCTTGCAGATAAATACCAGCCTGGGAGGGCCACCTCTGGGTGGGGCTAGGATGTCGATTGTACCAAAAGTTCTCTGGGTGGGAGAGGGAATCAGGACGCCTGGAGCAAAGTTTTTTCCCTGATGATGTATCAACGCTCCCTCTTGCAGAGGTCAGCTGGGGTAGAAGGGCTAGGGAGGTCCTGTTGTCCTAACCAGTCTCCTGGTGTCCTCTAGGGCCCAGTAGCCCCTCTCAATTTAGCAAACTCGGTTATCCTTAGTTTACAAAACAGAGGATCTCCTTCCTGGTCTCTATGAGGGGGGGAGCACTGGAGACCCTCTCTCCTCCCCCAGTTGATAACTGCTCAACTTCTCCCTGTCTCTGTTTCCAGGAGAGGAGAAAGAGATGACCTCTGATCCAAGGGACATCGAGGCCCACCAGGGAATCCCGAACCTCCTCCCCGGACCTGTAGGCTTCAGACTCCAGGAGAGAGCTGGGAGCCAGGGGGCGGGGGAGGGGGTGGTTAACAGCCACCTCCTTGGGGCACTCCAAGTAGCAGGCAAGTGCCAGTGGCCACCCCACCTCCGCCAAGCCCTGCCCAGCCTCACCCACCTTCCCAAACACAGTGTCAGAACTCAGGGGCAGTGGCCTCTGGGACGGGGCTGGGGTTCCTGGGTGGGCATCATAAAATGAACCATATGGAGCCAGCGGCGTGGCTGCGGCCCCGCCCCGGTCCCGCCCCCGGTCCCGCCCCCAGTCCCGGCCCCGCCCCCGGCCCAGGCTCAAGTCTGCTTGGCTTGCAGCATCTCGATGAGCAGGTTGTTGCGGGGCATCTCGTTGCCCAGGTGCTTGTGGTACAGGTACTCCTTGGCCTGCATGCTCAGGGCCCGCACCTCCACCAGGCACAGCAGCAGCTGCTGGAACTTGTCCCCGCAGTGCGGGTAGTGGCACAGGGTGTAGTCGAGCAGGGCGGCGTTGGCCTTCTCCTGAGCTTCCTTCACCAGGGTGTGGTTATTCAGAAACTTCAGATCTGCAAAGGTAGGCTCTCGGTCACCATCGCATCACCAGCCATGCCCATCAGGATTGGGCCAACACCGTCACCAGCATCACCAATACCACCTTCCCTATGACCACCAAAGACACGGGCATTGCCACCATCAACCACGCAACATGGTCTCCCCATTGTCACCGTGTCGGCATCACCATTGTTGTCACCCTGGTTGACAAACACCACCATTGTCACCAATACCCACATGCCTGTGTTTTTCATAAATGTGGCCACCGCTACCATCAACCACCCAGTCACAGTCATCTGTCACCATCATCACTGCCATCATCATCACCACTGTGGTCAAAATGAACAAGAATCATGAAGCCCATCACCAGCCTCCCTGGGAGGATCCCTGGGCAGTTATTGAACCTCTCGGTTCCCCATCTGTAAAATGGGGGTGATAAAGGTACCAACTTCACAACATTGTCCTGAAAATTTAGGGAGCTGCTGTGTGCAAAGTGCTCTGATGAACAGTGTCTGACATGTGAGAAGCTCGGTGGGTTGGGTTAGCTGGCACCACAATAATGCCATCACAGTGGGAGCTGCTCTCACTGCTGTCATGGCCAACCATTGCTGCCATAACCAACACCATCCCCCTGGCATGATCAAAGCCATCTTGTCTCCATCATCACTGATGCCTCATCTCCATGACCATTGCCATCCGCATCCCCACTCTGCCACCATCACTACTGTCACCCCATCATCACCACGCCCACAGAGGTGCACTGTGGGTGGGAAGATCCCATCTCATGCTGCAACGCATGAGGACTGGTGGCCCCATTCTAGAGGACAGCTGGCATGTTCTTTTAGTCTCCCCTATAACCAATAGAGAGGATCCAGTAGCCCGGGGAAGGACTCTCATGGGGCCACGGGGGAACATACACATTCACTGCAGGATTGCAGATGGGTTGACATCCTGATTAACCTATCGCAAGCTAAAAATATCGTAAGTCAAAAAGCACTTACTACACCTGACCTGCTGCACATCACAGCCTGGACTGCCTTAAATGTGCTTAGACCACATTACCCTAGAGTTGCCAAAATCATCTGACACAAGCCTATTTTACAATAAAGCGTTGAACATCTCGTGGAGTTTACTGAACACCATGCTGAAAACGCAAAACAGAAGGGATTATGTGGGTACTCCAAGCACGCT
Source organism: Rhinopithecus roxellana (assembly GCF_007565055.1). NCBI lineage: Eukaryota > Metazoa > Chordata > Mammalia > Primates > Cercopithecidae > Rhinopithecus > Rhinopithecus roxellana. The sequence goes on along the minus strand of NC_044564.1, from coordinate 98,516,335 downwards.
TTCTGCCGAATGCATGTATTTCGACTTCTGCATGACCATAAAGTCAAAAAATCCTAAGCCAAAGCTCGTGAGTCAGGGGCCATCTCTGCTCATGGTGGCAAGGAGGTGGCCTGGATGGCCACATGGTGGCTGCACCCCAAGGAGTCGTGTGCACACACAATGCAGGGCAAAGGGACGTGTCTTTAAAAGCCTGGGACTGAGTGGAAAACAAAAATCACAGAGGGAGGTCAGGATGAGATCAATAAGGCTCAACCATGTACATAAACTAGAAATGCTTGTTGGCCAGGCTCATGCCTGTCACCCCGGCACTTTGAGAGGCCAAAGTGGATCACTTGTGGTCAGTTTGAGACCAGCCTGGCCAACATGGTGAAATCCCATCTCTACTAAAAATACAAAAAAATTACCCAAGCATGGTGGTGCGTGCCTGTAATCCCACCTACTTGGGAGGCTAAGGCTGGTGAATCATGTGAACCCAGGAGGCGGAGGTTGCTGTGAGCCAAGATTGCACCACTGCATTCCAGCCTGGGCGACAGAGGGAGACTCTGTCTCTGAAGGAATAAATAAATAAATAAATAAATAAATAAATAAATAAAGCTTGTACACAAAGCAGACGTGCTTTGTGGGAAGACAGGGGCAAACAGGACGACTCGCATTAAACATCAAGGAAGGGCTCCTTTTGGGGAGGGGTGGAGGGGTGTGGCTCTGCGTGCACCAGTGATTAAACAGAGGAGTGCAACTGATGTGTCCCCCACACCCGAGGTGAGGTGCCGTGAAGAGACAGAAAGCAAAATGTCTTTGGAGTGAGATAGATGTGGGTTCAAATCCCAGCCGCCGCTGAGGTGCAATGCTCCCTGCCCTGCCCTGACTTGACCAGGCTTCCTCCTCCCTGGAGAGGGAGAGCCTGGGTCAGTTTCTTGTCACCCAAGTTCCTGTCACAGCTTGCAGTCCTCGTTCAGCTCCTGGGCAGCATTTCTAGCAGGCGCCCAGCCTGGGGGCGCAGGGTCAGCAGGAACCCACAGAATCTGTCCCCAGGCCTCAAAATCATCTGATGCAAGCCTGACCTTGCCTGGGATGGGGTGACCAGTGGCTCAGAAAATGGTCATCCACTCACTTCTCCTCCACCCCATCACCACCAGCCCTGCAGCTGCGGGGGCGTCCAGAGGCAGCATGTGCAGCCCTGGCCCCCTAATCCCCCTTAACACCCTCTGCGCCAGGAGAGCGCCACGCTCCTGGCAACCCTGATCCCTGGCCGCCCCCAGCGCGCCTGCTGAGGCCTGTGTTGTCCAAAGTCGGATTTAGGGAAACCCGAGCTGGGCCTGGGGGCGGATGGCAGGACCTGGCCTCCATCCTCCCACCCCAGCCCGGGCTCCTCATCCTCCCTTCTGAAGTGATCACTTCCCCAGGGTCACCGTTAACCCTTAAGGCACTTTTATGTCAACTACATGGAAGTTCCCCCTTGTCCAGAGAGATACTGCTATAGCCACCCCAATGCCTCCTGGCCCAGATGCTCTTGTGCAGTGAATGACCTGCCCAACTGTATGGAGCAGCCCTACTCCCCAGCCTGGCCTGCCCCAGACATATTCAAAGGTCATGGGAAGTCATGCCACCTAGCTGGGCTCCTGCTGGCCCCATCCCTGTCCCATCTGCCTTCACTCCCCACTGTCCCGGGCTGAGCCAGTCTCCTGACATTCTCTTCTGACAATTCATAATGGGGGTCCAGAGAGGGACAGGGACCCACTTAAGGCCACACATCAGTAAAGGGTCCTGGAGGAAGCAGCTGGAGTGGGGAGGACTGGCCAGGACGCCGCAGTAGGGGCAGGGGCAGGAGGGGGCTGGGGAAGAAGTACCAGGGCCTTGGCTTTACCGGGATTTACTGTTCTCAGCAGCACTGCGCTAGGGAAGCGGGGTGCGGGGGTGGGTGCAGAAGGAGGACAGGTTTCAGGGATGCCCCCACCCCCAGTAGTTCTTTGGCCTCCCAGCTCTTGGCAGACTGGAAACCCCCACTGCCCCGGAGAGGTCAGCCACAGGGCTGGGGGAGGGAAGCACAGTCGCTAAGGGAGCCTCAGCGGCTATAGTTCAGAAGCCCAGACCCAGTTTCCTGGGCACCCCCCAGACACCTTGCACCCAGCTCAGTTCACCTCAGCAGACATCCAGACAGGCAGGGCAGTGCCTCCCCAGGGCTCAGGGAACCAGGGACCCCTGAAGACACACACACAAGGTGCTAGAGCCTGGATTGAAACCCAAGTCTCTCTGACACCAAAGCCCAAGTCTCCCAGGATAGGCAAGCAAGACTGGGGCCCCCTGCCCAGGAGCTGGGTCAAGCTGGGATGCCTGTTCCTGAGGAATTGGACATAACTTTATGTCCCATGCAATCCATGAGTCCTGTCCAAGAGCCCCCACCCCTGGGGTCCTAGGTTTCCCCCAGAGAGGCTACTCTGGACTCTAGACTTGACTTCTTCCTCACCTGGAGACCTTGTCCAAGTCACTCCCCTTCCCCAAGCCTCCCTGGACTCCCAGTCTCTAAAGAGATCATTGTGAAGATTCCAGCGGATAATAGATGTGACGGTACCAGCAACCCACAGAACACCACACCGTTCTTCCAGTGGACACGGGAGCGGGGGTCAAACAAACCTGGAGACGCCCCCTTCATGTGTCAGGGGTTCAGATCCCAGCTTTACAACCAGCTGGGTGACCTTGGGCAAGTCACTTCCCCTCTCTGAGCTGCAGTTTCCTGTCATCTGCATGACAGGGGCAAATTCGTCTCTGCCTCACTGGGTGGCCAGGGGCTGGCTCTCATCTGCATGCCCAGCTCTGGGCCCTAGGCACCCGAAGGTTGGAGACGGGCATGTTGGAGAGGAGCCTGCGCTCCCCAAGCCCGCTCAGCTCCCAGCACTCGCGGAGGCGGAGGTGGGAGGGAGCTGGGGGATGGCGCCCCCACCTCGGAGAGCAGCCCGCTAGCTCTGCAGAGCTGGGGGCCCCCAGGTTGTCAGAAAAGCCCCCTTTTCATGGTTTAATTGAATATTTGAATAATCCTTTCATTCCAGCGAGGCATAAAGAATGTTGTCCCAATAGCGGTAACTCAGGCAGGCGCCCCCGCGCACAATGGCCCCTCGAGTGGGGCTGCTATTCAGGCCGCCTTTTGTTGGCGTGGAGCAGTGGGTAAATTGCAAACGCTTAAGGGAATGCTGCTGCCGCCGCCTCAATGGAAGTCAGGAAATCGAATGTTAGGTCAATCCATTAAGCTTCGATTAAGTCCTCGGCAGAACAATGCCAGCCGGGCCCATCTTCATAAATACCGTGATTGCCAGGAGAGAGGCACTAATTTTAATTAAACCTCCTTACCTGCCTCCGCGCCCTCCCGAGACGGCTATTTAGACACCAAATGGCACCCTTATGCACAGGCAGGCGCGAAGGAGGCGCTGAGTGAGCCGCAGGGCGGTGGGGCGGTGGGGCGGTGGGGCGGTGGGGCGGTGGGGCGGTGGGGCGGTGGGGCGGTGGGGCGGGTGGAGGGACACCAGCACTCACAGCACTCACAGCCAGGCTGTGCGGCCCAGGGCGGAGCAGCCCCCGAAGGGGACGCCCTGCGCGCCAGCTGGAGGTCTGCTGGCAAGTGGCCGTCCCTCTCCGGGTCCCAGTTTCCCTGGAGCCCCAGCTCTGGTGGTCTGGGTGGGATCAGGAGAGGAGCCCTCTGCTCCAGACCCTGGAATCTGCTCCAGCCCAGCTCCAGGTCTAGCCTCTGCCAGGGCTCTGGGCTGCCTGCCTGCCATCCTTTTCCCATGCTGCACTTAGAAGGATCTTGATAAAATGCAAATTTCATCATGTTACTGCCTGCTTAAAGTCCTTCCCAAGAGAAAGTTCAAGGTACCAGGCCCCGGCATTCAAGGCTTTGCCCAGCTCAGCTCCTGTCCCCTCGCCAGCCTCCTCCCCACCCCGTCCCCACCCCTACAGCCACACAGAACTTTCAGGATTCCCGGAACTTTGCACAAGCTGTTCCTTGAGTCTGGAAAGCCATTAATGCCGCTTGTTTTTTTTGTCACCGACTGCTCTTACTCATACTGCTAAGCCCAGCTCAGAGCCCCCACCCCCCAGAAGACTTCCCTGATAGCCAGGTGGTGCTGGTTTCTCCTCTCTGACCCAACCCTGATCACACTGAACTGATGGGGTTCCTCTTCCAACCTGGAGCTGGCCAGCCAAAGGCCTCTGCGGCCCCCCACACCCCTTTCTCACTGCTTGCCATCAGCTGGGGTCCTGGAATCTCCTCCTGTTCCTCCTCCGGTATCCCCAACCTCACCAGGTTCCTGGCTTGCTGGGCTCAGGGCTCACCCACCCACATCAGCCAGACCCATGTTCCTGTGCGGAAGGATAAGGCACTGTGCCAGACACACAGCCGGTGATAAAGATAGAGACTGTGAGCATTCATTCACTTCATTCATTCACTTATGCATATGCACACTAACTTAATAATGGTGATTATGATTAAAACAATTCTGGCACACACTTCCCAGGGGTCAGCCAAGCGCTGGGCACTTTGGGGAATTCTCTTATTCAATCCTTGTAAAAAGTTAGGGATTACTAGGAGGGTCACTCTACAGATGGGGAAATAGAGGCTCAGAGAGGGGAGTGACTTGCCCAAGGGCACACAGCCAGAAAGAGACCAGAGACCAGATTTAGAATCTACTCCTCATCCCTACCTAGTTCCCTTTCCTAAGCACTGCACCACCTTGATTCTCACACACACAGCACGCGTGCGCACGCAAACACCCTTCTCCCCGCAACTCAGCCTGTCCCAGCCCAGCACTGGAGCCTCTCCCACCCCTCAGGCCTCAGCTGCTGCATCTGGAAAAAAAAAGCTGATGACCAGCATGACATTAGGGCGGGGCACTTCCAGTTTTGAGCACGCCCACACTTGGACCCAAGAGAAGAGGGATCAGCTTTACCATCTTCCTTAAGCCCCAGAGAAGGAGGAGTCCTGGATTCATCCCCAGCGGCGGCCAGAGCTATGCCCAGGGCTTTGGTGGGAAGAGGGGCTGGGGGCCAAGACACTGTCCCTGCTTTTCAGGGGACACCCAAGGACATACAGAGCCCTGGCAAAGAAGCCTGGTGGCTGGTAGCCCACCCTCCATCCACCCCTCCTTAGGGCCCTCCTAGTGGCCTTGTGATGGCAGCCAGGTCAAGAACTCTCACCTTACAAACCACCCAGACTCCTGAGGACACACACTCCAATTCTAGGTGCCTCCAAGCACCACTCTTCGCCACAAATTCCTCATGTTCCCAGATCTCCTGGTCCCTCCCCAATCACACACAAACTCTTCACACAGCCTAACACTTAAGAAACCACAAGGGTGTGAAAGTTCGTCGTTTGCACACGCCAGCACACACACATGCATGGAAACAGAGACAGACGTTCGCGTAATTCCTGCAGGTTCCATGCCCCAACCACACAGACCCCCACCACGCATGTCTGTGACTCTATCCTGTGCCAGCCTGCTGAGTCTGGCAGGCTGCGGGTAAGGTGCTGCTGCTGGCAGAGGTAGGAGGGAGCTTCCCCAGCTGCAGCCAACCGGGTCTGGGCCCCTGAGGCTCCTGCAAGGATTTCAGGCCACAGCTCCTGCAGAGCCCTGGCTGGTGTCCTGAGAGGTAGCTTAAGGTGGCCATGCAGATAAGCCCTCCAGTTACCAGCCTGTTCTGCCAGAGTTGGGAGACCCAGCCCACCGCATCCAGCCGCATGGCATGGAGGATGTCACCAATCCCGCCCGAGCACTGGGCTTCCCACTTTTTGTTAATCCCCTCTGCCTCCGCAACACTCCCCACTCCTCCCTCCCTCTGGCAGGCACGCCCTTCCCAGACTGTGACTATAATGCCAGCCACCAAGACAATACCTTAATCCTGCCCCCTCTCCAGGTGATGAAGCACTCACTCATCTCTATTCCATCCCATCTGCATCACTGCAAAATAATTCATCCCCCAGAAAACTCCTATTCATCCTCCAAAACACTGCTCAGATGTCCGTCCTCCAGGAAGCCTTCCAGAAAGAGCTCTTGCTCCCCACCCAGGGTTCCCTAAGCCACACCCATCTGTCTGTCTCAGCCCTCACCACCCAGGCTACAGGTCTCTTCCCGATTGGCAAGGGACAGCTATGTCCTCAGCATCACCGGGTATGGGGAGGGCATTGGTGATGGCTTGCCAGGGAGTGAGGGTGCAGACTGGAGTGCCCAGGCAGGGTTGGGGTCAGGAGGGCAAAGGAAGGGAGACCCCCCCCCAGGTGCTTGGGGAGTGGGGTGGGTGGCCGGGCTGGACTGGCATGGGCAAAGGGGTCCGGGCCCCCAGGAGCTACAGTCAGAACTGGGGACCCCTAGATCCAGGGATTAGAGAAAACAGGGACCCCAGGAGCCTGGAATAACAATCCCAAAGTCACATGGGCCACCAGATGGGGAGCCGTCCCCATTTAAGAGCCAGGCCCTGGCTGGGGGCCTCAGACCTTTGTTCACTGAATGAGTAAGGGAGGGGCCTTTCTCCCCTGAGGCTCCTTCGTGGCCACTCTGGCCATAGCAGGGCTACTTTTCCAGCCTCACCCACCCTCCCACCGGCCCGCCCCTGGCTGTATCCACCTCTCTGTCACTGGAGCCACACTCACCCAGGCTGAAGAGGATGATGAACTTGAGGCAGACAAACTCCTGCCGGTCCAGCTGCAGCGCAAGCAGCTGCAGCACCAGTTCCTGTGCCCGCAACACCAGGCTGTGCAGCAGCGAGCCCGCCTGGGCGGCCACCGTGGTCAGCTCCACCTGGGGGCAGAGGGCACGGGGTGGGGGACAGTCAGAGGACGTGGGTCCAGGCAGGGGGCTCTCTGATGGTGGATGGAGGGCTGAGGGCATGGATTGGAGGTGCAGGTCAGATGGGCTGGGGTCAGGAGGGCCCAGCCTTGGCACTGAGCCAGGCACGAGTGACATCTGTGCAGCCCCGGGGACCCTGCCGGGCCCACCCTTCCGAGCTCTCCTCAACCCGCCAGGCCTGGAGCTGAGGGTACCCACGTCCTGCCCATGTCCACCCCTCCTTCACACACAAACCCCAGCACCAGGCCCAGTAGCACCAGCAGTTCAGAGGGCCCCTCTCTACACGCTGGGAGGGGAGGGGTCAGGGGAGGGCAGGCCTGCGCAGGGACACACAGACGCTTCCACGTGGCTACCCAGAACCCCTACGTTCACACCTAGATGCTGGGTCACAGTTCAACCCAGAGTCTCACGCACACACACACACACACACGAGCGCAGTCATGGGGCCGCCCACTCCATGAAGTGAAGGTGCACACATGTGCACACGGCCACACCTGCCCTTGTATGCTCACACTTACAGCAACACACACGCCCATGTATGTGTTCACAATTATGGGTTGATGGGAAGACAGTGACACCCACACACTGATGTGTGTGGAGATTTTGCACAAGAAAACACAGGCAGGCACACACACACAGGCCATTCCCATGGCCACAGAGACTCAGCCGGCTGCCGACACACACCGCATGCAGACTGCAGGCACCTGCACCCACAGGGAGTCCCAGAGACACCCTCATGGGACCAGTGCTGCCCGTCCCGTCCTCCTGCCCCGATGGCCTGTGACACCGAGGCGAGAGCTGGAGATGAGGAGCAGGGGCCTGGGGGGCTGGAGCAGTGAGCAGAGTCTGTCTCCCCCACCCCACAGCACCCACCGACCCCACGGTCCCTCCTGTGTCCCCACCTGGGAGTGACGCTCCTGCCAGCAGGCTGGACCCTTGCCATCAACCCCCTTCTCTGCCTCCCTCCCTCCTTCTCTTTCCCTACAGCCTGTCTCCGCAGGTGAGTCCTCCTTCCTGGCTGTGTCCCTGTGTCCCCGCCCTGGCCCCCACCTGCCATCCTGACCCCTCCGCCTGCCTCCTCAGATACTACCTGGCCATGTCCCTCCTCCTCCTAAAGCTCTCCCTGGACCCCTGCTGCATCTGGACTTACTTTCTACTTCCCAGCTTCTCATTTCCTGCTCTAAGGGGCCCAGATTCTGACTTTGAGCTCTCAGGAGCCCTTTGCCCATTCATTCATTCATTCATTCATTCATTCATTCATTCATGATTTACGGCCTGCAAGGTTTTGTCTGCTAACCCAGCCCTAGCAACCCTCCAGCCTCCCTGGTCTCTCACCTCATGCCACCCCATACCAGCACCAGCAGGGCCTGGGGGCTCCACGCTTCCACCCTCTCTGAGCCTGTGGTGGAGGTGAGGACTGCCCGCCCACCCCTTATTCCCCAGCCAACTCCAGTGTATTATTTCCAGACCTAGGGCCACCATCACATCCTCCTCCATGAACCTCTTCTGACCATGCCCACACCCCCTGAGCTGCTCCCCAAGAGCAGGGCTCCCAGGAGCCGGCGCCTCTCAAGCCTGGACCAGGGCTACTCGCAGAGGGGTCAGGCCCGTGGGTGCCCCATGAACGTGGGGAAAGGGCTGATAATCAGGGTGCCCAGAGCGAGCCCCGAAAGGCCTGGGTCCTCCTCTCCGAGGCCCTGAATCCTGGAAGTGCACAGCGGGGCTGGGGCGGGGCCCAGGGGCGGGGCAGGGCCCAGGGGCTGGTCACCTCCTGCCCGGTGACCAGCAGGATGCTGCCCTCCTTGCCGTGCTGGACCTGGCGGTAGATGTGGTCGAACACCAGCAGCTCGCTCCAGCAGTTCTGCAGCAGTGTCATCTGGTCGGCAACCTGGAAGGAAGAGGCACGCAGGGGGCCGGGCTCCAGCCAGGGTCCAGGTCCAGCCACCTTCCTCTAACCCCTTCTCCTCCCACTGAGATCCAACTGGGCATGCGGCCTGGGCAAGTTAACCTCTCTGTGCCCATCTACCCGAATGTCTATGCTATCAAAGTGCAACGGGGTCTGGCCAGTTAATAAAGGGGTGTTTGGGGCTTGAATGGGCCAGGCTTCAGGCCCCAGCTCTGTCTTCGGTATGACTTTACATAAGTCCTGATAACCTTCTGTGCCTCAGTTTTCTCATCTGTACAGTGGGCAAAGTACTGAGGGGACAGTCCAGTACATGTTAGGTACGCCATACATGTGATTAATGTCCATGGAGGTACTCTGCAAAGGACTCCTACAAATGCATGGCAAGAGTATTATTAATTTTAACATTGTCCCCATTTAAAAACCTGTGGTCAGTTACACTTCTGGCAGCCCCAACTGCTCAAACAGAAGCCATGAGGAAGAAACCAAGGGCTTCCCCCCAGCCTACGCAGAGCTCTCAGGCTCGGGAGAAGGAGGGAGGTCCCACCTGGCCTGCGGTCAGGCCCAGGGCATGAGCAGGGGGGCAGCAATGGCCTGGCACCTGAAGCAGAAACGAACAGCGACAAGGGGCCAATTCCGAATGCCCCGGCTACGGCCAGAGGCACTCGGTGCAGGGGCAGGGCCAGCCCCTGTTTGGAGTATCCTTTGACTCTGCAGGACTCAGAAGCAGAGCCAGGGATCCCCTGACCCCAATCCCTATTTTTCAGCTGAAGAATCTGCCACCTGAAGAGGACAAGAGACTCTCCCAGGATCACACAGAGGCAGGACCAGGCCAGGGCCACGGCTGGCATTCCTGGTCCGCAGTCTCCACTGTGACAAAACGAGCCCTTCTGTGTATTCGGAAGCACACTGGGCACTGCAGATGGGCCTGGGCAGACACAGCCCCATCCCTCTCAGCCTGTGCCACTCCTCAGCTGGCCACCAGCGACCCAACAGACACTTCCGGAGCACCTCCCTGGGCCATGCCCTGTGACGAATGCAAACCATGACAGCTAACAGTCATTCCACCGCAGCCCTACAGCCCTGCGAGGCTTGTACAGTCACCACCCGCATGACAGAGAGAAGAAACTGAACAGAGAGGCCACACAGCTCTGTCTAGTTCCAGATCTGCACTCTTAACCACTAGCTGTGGAAGAGGACCTGTCACTCACCTGCCTTGCCATCCAGGAGTTACTGGTCTCTCACAGGCTCTTTGCCTCCTCTACAAATCCCTACCTCATCCCTCTCCTTCCTCGAGGCCCTCCCCACTCTCTGGATGCAGAATCTGCAACATCTTATGGCATCAGTTAAATGCCTCTGTCTTCGCCAATACCTGTGAGATCTGGGGAGGCAGAACTGGTGTCCAGCTCTTCTCTGGGCCCCAGAGCAGGGGTTAGAGTGGCTGATGAATGGCAAGGTTCTCCCCAAGACAAGCACAGAGTGCAGAGGGATCACTTCCCACCTGGGGCCAGGGGCTCAGAGGGGCCACTCCCCACCTAGGGGTGGCTCCCAGTCAGAGGGGAGCTGGCCCAAGCCTAATGAACAGCTCTCTCTCATAGGCGATAGAAGCCTCCTCCCTCCTCTCTGTTCCCCTTCTCTCCTGGGGCATCACTGGGGCCTGTGTCCTCAGACAGACAGAAGGGGAGAAAAGGAGAGGGAAAAGTCAGGAATTGCACACAGACCAGCCTCCGGGCCCACGTGGTGGAGAAGAGGGAGGTCTGTGTCCGTTCCCTCCATCCCCACCTCACCTCTGCGTCCAGCGCTCCCTCCAGCTCCCAGCAAAAGTTTCTTCCCAGAGCCCCTACCATCAGCCGTGGGCCCCCAGACTCAGTCCTGGCTGGAAGCATCCAGGAGAGACTGAGGCCTGAGCAGGGGCTGACTCAGCCATCGCTCTGTATCTCTCCACAAAAGTGCTGGCCACCATAGAGCTGCGGTTTCCAGGAGGGAGCCAAGGCTCAGAGAGCACCTATTACCAGACATGGTGCCCACTGCAGTACAGGACACCTCACCCCTGCCCTGCCGACATTCTGCCCACATTACAGATAAGGAAACACAGCCTTGCCGGAGGTAACACTCAGGCTTCAGGCAGCTGGGCTCTGCCCAGAGGTTCCTACCGGCCAGGACTTCTGGGGACCCTGGGAACCTCCTGAGACCGGGGTAGGAGGGGCCTGCCCAGGGGTCACATTGGCAGCAGGAAAAACTCAGGCCCACCTTGGGCACCCAGGTGGTCACACAGGGCCAGACCCCGCCCCTCGCAGGCCCACAGGAGCAGACACCCTTGCGCCCAGAATGAAGGCACAAGGGGGTGGGGAGGTGGCAGAGGAACGATAAGGGGTAGAATGAGGAGATAAGCCACGCTTCAGGCCAAAAGCAGATGGGTCACGGTGACCCGGCTGGCCCAGCCCTGGGAGCAGACTCTGTACCCAGACCTTAGACCCTGGATGGGGCAGGCCTGCCTGGTGGTGCTGATAGGGGTGCCAGGGGCAGAGAACCGCAATATGGTCGCTGAGGCTTTGGTGCCCCATGCCCTGTGTTCGAGTCCCCATCCGGCCATGCATCGTCCACCATGCATCCTCCACCCTAATTTCCTGTTCTGTGAAGAAGGAAATACAATTTCTCTCTTTTTTGGTTAAAACATAAGAACACACATTGGGCTGTGTGGGAACTGGTGGACCTGCTGCTGGTTCTTCCGTGGATGCTGCCTGGCTGGGATCCCACCTGCCCCTTGGCCAAGCAGGTCTTGACTCACTGCTTTCCTTGGGTGGACAGATGGATGCATAAAGACACCAAACTCCAAAACACTCCCCACACAGATGAGAACGCGCACGCACGCATGCACACACATACACACACACCTCTTTTTATTTAAAAGAAAACCACAGGGCCATAGCTGCCAGCCCCTCTGCATGAGAAAGCAGGTGGTTAAGAGGTTCCTTTAACCAGAGAGGGTTGGTTTTCACTTTCCGAAGTTCCCTCCCTAAGCTAAAGGCTCCTCTACCCTCAGGCCTCCTAGCCATCCGGGGAACAAGGACATTTGCAGCCCCAGCCCTGGGGTCTCCACCAGCCTGGCCTGTCTGCTGGGCCCATCAGCCATCCATCCCTCCTGCCAGACTGCCACAAATCTTCCTGGAGCCTTGATGCTCTGCAGGCTGCCTCGAAGACCAGGTATTTATGGGTGCCGAGCTGACCTCCCTCCCAGCAGGGCCCCTCTGGAGCCCCCTGGGGTCCGATCGGTCTGGCTGTGAAGGCCGGCAGGCTGTGTAATTCTCTGGTGGCTGACACACCACGGGCTGGCCGCCATGCTCTGCAGGCCGAGTGGTCAGTGAGATGTCATTTGTCAGCCCAAGACTGACAGTTACTGCCGCTTAAATGAAACCGTCTATCTGGGCAGTTAAATCTGCTGTCAATGGGGGCCTCGGAGCTGGATGTTGAGGGTGAATGGATGTCAAGATGGGTCACTGGGCACTCCTGGCCTCCACCGCCCACCCAGGTCCTCCCTTGCATCCTCCCAGCCTGTCCTTCGTGGTAGGTGATCAGAGAGGCTGACTGCCTGGGCCCTGGACACTGCTACCCACCAAGCAGCAGGTACAGGTGAGTTTCTGCCACCTTGTAGGGAAGAAGTTGCTTTACAAGCGCAGGACAAAGTGGCCCTAAGACGGTCCTGGAACAATCGTGCGCTCAGAGGAGCTTGGGTCCAATGTGTCTCTCCCGGCTGCCTCCCCCCGCCAGGCCTGCATTAAACAGTGTGGCTAAGGGGAAGAGAGGAAGGGCGCTGCGACCCCACTTCATAAACTGCCCGCGCTCAGTTCTTCCCCTGTCCTGGCTCACTAACCCCTTACAACAGCCCAGTGGGGTGGACATTATTTCAACTCCTCCCATTTTCAAGATGTGGAAACTGAGGCCCGGAGGAGTGAAGTCACTTGCCCAAAATCATACAGCAGGTAAGTGACAGAGCTGAAACTTGACAACAGGCCTCTCTGATTCTAGTCTTTGATATTCACTTCTGTGCCACTATTGGATCTAACATGCTGGGATTGTGTGTGATGGAAAAATGGAGACAGAGGGACCCCCATCCCAGTTGGGAAAGAAGATGGGGGAGGAAGATCCCAAGAGGGCATTTAGAGCCCAGCATCAGACACAGCTGGGCCCCTGGCACCCCTGAGAGCTCAGCTGAGCCTCCAGGACTCCTCCCGAGCAGCAAGATGTCATCAGCATCAGAGGGCTGAGTGGGCCTCTGCTCAGAGTCCAGGCTTTGTCAGGGGAGCCCCTCCCCGACCCAGAACCTGGAGCCCCAGCCAGCCCCAACAGGCCATCCATCACCCACTGCCCAAGGACCCACTCATGGTCCAAGCTCTGCTGTGGCCCTGCCAACATCACCAGCCCTGCTTCACAGGCCCATTGGAACTCCCAGAACACGATGCCTCTTCACATTTCGGGGCCTTCGCCTCTACTGTGCCCACTGCCTGGAATCCCCTGAACCTTTTCTACTTTCTAGAAAGGCACCAAACTGTTCTCTGACTTCCTTAGTTAGAGCTGTTTGCTCTCCCCCTGGGGTTCCCTCTGCCTCTTCTGTGGCTCTCAGAGCCCTGGGCACCTCACACTGGCATTATCTCGGTGCATGTCTGACTTCTCCTCCAGGTTGGCAGCTTCCTGGGTCCAGATGATTTTAATGTCCCCAGTGTCCAGCCCACGGGTTGCTCCACTCTCAGAGCCAGAGAGCCCCCTCTTCTGTCTGCTAAGATGTGCCCTGTCTGGAGGTGGGGAAATGAATGATCAGCCAGAAGGGACACCAGAGTCACGCACACCCCTCCCACTTTTCTGCCTCCTCACCTCTGGGCTTTGCAAAGAGACACCAGCCCAGGGCCCACTGGACCAGTGGCAAAGAACTTCCACATGGTTGATGAGAGGCGCTCTAAGGGCTGGGCTGGTACTTATCTGCAAGGCCCCTTTACAGAAGCTGGTGACCACTGTTCACAATCCCGGGCTCAATTTAAAGACTTTGGGAAGGGGAAGCAGGAAGGTTTGGACCACGGAGAAGCCAGAAGCAGGAAAAAACACTCAGCAAAGCTGGGACAAAAGCCCTTCCCATCCTGCGTGAAAATCCCCCGGAGACTAGGAAGGCGGCCAGAGGAAGTGCCCTGCCCCTCAATCCAGGGTTCTGGAAGGCCGGGAATGCCCTGCTCCTCCTCCTCCCCTCTGCACAGGGGGTGCATGGGAAGTCTGGAGGGAAGCTAGCAACCAACCTAAGGGGCTTGGGGTCCTCATCCCCACCAGGGCCTCCAGCCATGAGCAGAAGGCAGGTGGGAGTGTTCAAGACCCTGCCTTTTGCCTCATCCATTAGGTTGGACCAGAGAGGAGGCAGGCAGTGGTGAGAAGGGGCTGGGGTGAGAAACCCACCCCATGACAGACACATGGTACATCCCCAGGCCTCAGCCATGACAGGCCCTCCACAGTGGAAACAGTAGCCACCACCATCAATCCTCAACTCCCAGATGGCCCAGGCCTCAGTCCCGTGATGCCCCTAGGGCTCAGAGCACCCATCCCCGACCTACCAGCCAGGGCAGGCAGTGCCCCCAGCCCATCCGGCCTCATGCCCCTGGAGGAAGCCCAGGCCCAAGTGGCGTCAGCACTGACAATGCTGCTCAAGGCTGCAGTGGCCCCAGCAGGGGGGGGGCAATGGGCCCTGCTGTTTACACCCAGCCCCAGAACAGCCAGGGGGGCAGCCTGGGTAAGCCAAACACCGATAGCCCTGGGTGAAAGAGTGCCTGAATCCAGGCCAGGAAAGGGCAGGCCTTGGCCAGCTGGAGGGGCCTCTGGGGAGGTCTCAGAGAGCCAGGGCACTGGAGGGGCAGTTCTGGGGCCTCAGGCTCTTCAAGCCACTAGGTGGGAAGACTGGGAAGTTCTTTCCTATGTCTGGCCTCAGTTTCTCCTGCTGCTTTCCTGATTACTGTAGCTTCAGGTACCTCAACCCAGGGGAAAGAAGGCCATGCCATAGAGGAAAGCTGCCTTGCCAGGGAAGATCAGTGGCAGACCCTGGAATCCCTCACCCACCTACCCACCTAGCTCCCCGAACACACACACACACACACACACACACACGCACACGACCATCCAGCAAACACAAGATTTGCAAAGGCAGGAGGATCTTTCACCTCAGCTGTGAAGGAGAAGGGCCCACAAATGTCCCAAACTCCAAAACACTAAGAACCCCCATCTGTGTGTGACGTTGGAGGCTGGCAAGGATTGGCAGCCTCCCTGAATGGGAGGACAGGATGGGCCGGATCCCCTTCCCAACACTGGGCTGAAGGCTGGGGAGACAAGACAGTCTCCCAAGACTCAGCTAGTCCTTTGAGGGAGCCCAGAGTCTCAGAGAACAAGGAAAATGCGTACCTAGAGAGCCCCAGGACAGGGAGCCCCAGAGAATGAAAGAGCTGCAGAGACACCAAGAAGCAGAGAGACAACACGCCAGGGAGAGAGACAGTAGGAAGAGACACAGGCAGAGATCAAAGCAGCAGCGGCTGTGAGAGGCTCAAGGAGGAGAGAAGGACAGGGAGGGAGCGGGGACCCAAGAGGCTGTGATGGAGTGGAAATGCTCCTTAATGTCCCCAGGGTGGCCTCCGGGTCCCCAGGTACTGCCTGAAGCCAGTGGGCAGGATGGCCCTATCCGAAGGACAGTTGGGCTAAGGCTTGGGCAGCTGGGAGGACCATGATGCAGGTCCATCCTCCAGCCAGGCGGGAGGAGAGACTCACCTCCAGCTCCTTGAAGACCATGCACCTGCGTGCCCAGTCCACGATGGAGATGAAGGTCTGGTCGGCCATTCTGCACAGGAGGCCAAAGGCCGCCGGCTGGTCAGGGCGGCTTTTGGTGGGCTCCTGCAGGCAGCCCAAGATGCGGGCCCGCACCTGGTCCTCATCTGGCTCCAGCTGCAGCAGCTGCAGGATAAGCTCAGGCACATTGGGCCCTCCAGAGAAGGGCTCTGGATAGCCGTATGGCAGCCCAGGCTGTGGGGGGCTGGCGTAAGGCTCTGGGTACTCAGACTTGATGGCACGGCCAGGAAAGGCAGGGTAGAGGTAGCCAGCCAGTGGCCCATGGGCACCGGGCACAGCCATGGGCAGTGCTGGGGCCCCAAAGTCGCCCAGTGGCCCAGCAGGTGGACCGGTGGCCAGGCCCTTGGGCTCAGGCGCATGCAGGCTGGGAGGCAGCATATAGTCCGGTGCAGGAGGGGGCGGTGGGGGCACCCCCATCGGGGGCCCTGTTTCCAGCTTGAAGCCATTGGCCCGAATCTGTGCCTTCTTCTGCTGTTTCAGGGCCCGGTCCCGCTTGTACATCGGCCCAAACTTGTTCCGGCCACCCCTCATACGGTCAGCGCGCACGGCTGTGGGCAGGGGCAGAGGGTTAGGTTCACCCTCTCCAAGCCATCTCCCATGCTGTCCCACCACAGATTCTTTCCAAACAAATCTGACCGCTCTCTCCCCTGCTCAACATCCTTTCATAGCTCCCACTGACCACAAGAGAAGTCAGTCTCCTTTGCCTGGCATTCAAGGCCCTGCTCAGCTTTTCAGACGATCCGTGCTAAGACCCCTCTCCTTCCACTCCACCTAACTCACCTCCACTCCTCTGTTTGACACATCTCCTTCCTCCTCCACCCTGCTTTCATTTTCCTTCTGACTCAAAAGACTGTTTTTCTCCTGAGCTTGCTGAACACCCAGACTCAATGTCACTACTTCCAGGAAGCACTCCTGGATTCACCCAGACAGACTCTACTGTCCTTGCCCCAGGTGCCCTGTCCTTGCCCACTCTTATCATGCTGAGTGGATCATGCCATGTGCTCATGCGGGCTCAGTTCTGGGCTCAGGTGCCTAGCACAAGGCCTGGCAGGGAGATGGTGACCGGAAGGGGACCCTGGTCAGCTTTGTTCACCACTGGCCCCAGGGTCCAGGTGTTTGTTGACTGACCGCCTGACTGTTGAGCTCCAGCTGCAAAATGACTCAAGTGTCCTTCACTGGTTGTGAATGTGAAGCTGAGTTTAGAGCTGGCCAAGCCTCTGTGCTGGGGGAGGGGACCTCTCTTGCCAACTAGAAGCTCCTCCGCCTGGCCAGGAATGTGTCATCAGCCAGAACCAACAGGTGCATCTCTGCAGCTGGAGTGTGCCCCCAGCCCCTGCTCAGACAGAGCCCCACCCTGGGCTCTGGGTGAAGGGAAAGAGCAGGAGAGAGGAGGTGGTGCTCAGCAGGGATGATGGCTGGGGGGCCACCTGGCCAATCTGCCTTCCCCCTGGGGTGGGCAGCCCTGTGCCGCTCCCAGGCTGCATGAGAGTTTCTGCTGCCCACAGCAGCAGCCAGATCTCTGGCCCCTCAGGACCTGGCACTAGGGTCATGGGCTCTGGGGACAGGATAGGATGTCCCCCTCCCATCCAGGGGTCCTTCCTCCAGGTGGCAGGGCATGTGGTCTGCCACTCTCAGAGCCACCTGGGGCTTTCTACACTGCTCCAAAACCTTAATCAACCGCTGCCTGTTCAGCACACAGTCCAATGACCAGCCACCTCTAGAAGCTCAAATCTTTCCTGCTGAAACTTCTCTCCTCCTCTCTGGACTGAGAGCTGGGGTTGAGAATAGGGAGGCAAAGAGGGGCCTGCGTTCCTTAGGGGCAATTCAAGTGTCCCCCACTGCCCGGCCCCCTCAGGGCCTGGCTAAGAACATGACGGGAAGGAATCTCACTGGCTGAGTGAATAAACCACAGAGCCCTTCAGATGGACGGACAGACACGCAGATGGGCAGCTGAATGTGTGGGGGCTGGGCAGCGGTGGTGGGCAGATCCTAATGGAAAGCGTCATGGGCCTGACAGCTAGCCTGCAGCGATGAACACCCAGGCACTTTCAGCTTTCCTACACCAATCCCCACACTCACTCGCTGGAGGAAGGCACTGCCGTTAAGCCCATTTTTCTTTTCTTTCTTTCTCTTTCTGCCTTTTCTTTTCTTTCTTTTTTATTTTTATGTATTTATTTTTTGAGACAGGTTTTCCCTCTTGCCCAGGCTGGAGTGCAGTGGTGTGATCATAGCTCACTGCAGCCTCGACTTTCCAGGCTCAAGTGATCCTCCTGCCTCAGCCTCCTGAGAGCTAGGACTACAGGCACATGCCACCATGCCCAGTTACTTTTTTGTATTTTATAGAGACAAGGTTTCTCCATGTTGCCCAGGCTGGTCTTAAACTCCTGGGCTCAAGTGATCCTCTTGCCTCAGCCTCCCAAATGCTGGAATTACAGGCATGACCCACTGCATCCCGCCAAGCCCATGTTTCAGATGGGGAATCTGCAGTTTAGAGAGGTTAAGGATTTTGCCCAGTGTCACCCAGCCTGACTGACAGTGCTGTGCTGGCACTGGGATTTGGCCTCTGCTGGCTGGGGTTGGGTATTGTTGGGGGGATGGGGACCTTCTCACAGAGGGAGGAGCTCTGCAGACCCTGTGCTGGGGCCCTGGCAGGGGCTGGGGAAAGGGTCATCTCCATAGGGTTCACTTTTGGATACCTCTCAGCCCAACCCAGATTGGCCTTGCCAGAGTCCCTTCCCGGCCGGAGGCCCACCCAGCGCCAGCGCCAGCGCCCGGTTCCCTTGCAGCGACTGGGCCCTAATGTTGCACGAGGGGCCTTCGCGAAGGCCAATGGTGCTATCCCCTCAGCCCCTCTCCCACCCCCACCCCCTACCCGCTCAGGCTGTCAGGGGTCAGGGAGCCAGGCCCGTGCGGCGCGCACCTTCCAGGCGCATCCCCACCGTCAGGCACTTCTGGAAGCGGCAGAAGGGACAGCGCTTGCGCTGCGTCTTGTCGATCTTGCAGCTCTGGCTCTCAGTGCACGTGTAGTGCTTGTTGTTCTGCACCGTGCGCTTGAAGAAACCCTGCGGGAGCTGAGAGTCAGCGGGGCCCCGCCGCGCCCGTCCGCCGCACCCCTGCCTCGAGCCCGCGGCTCACCTTGCAGCTCTCACACGTGAGCAATCCGTAGTGGTAGCCGGACACCTTGTCCCCGCACACGGGACACAGCTCGTCCAGGTCCTCGTCGTAGGAATAGTCCATGCCCGCGGCGTCCGCCTGCGGAGGGACAGCGGGTCAGGGCGGGCCGGCGGAGACCGGCAGCTTGGGGTCCCCGCGGCCGCCGCCCCAGCCGCTGTCGCCGGTCCGTCTCGTAATCCCCTCGCTGCGCCCAGGCGCTGCCGCCGGCACCCACCGAGTGCCCCGCGCAGCGTCCGGGGGTGGGCCCGGTGCAGTCCCCGCGCCCGGCCTTCCCCGCCCAGGCCCCGCGCTCTCGCCCCGCCTGGGGGCTCCTCCCGCGCGGACCCCGTGGCGCCCGATCTGGGGCCCTCGGATTCGATGCGCTTCGATTCGGATTCGTTTGTCTGAGAACAAAACCCGGATTCTGAGAAAAGGAGATGGGCTCAGCCGCCGGGAAGACGCCAGGGGACCCGGGAGCGGTAGGGCGCCCGGCCTGGGTGTTCTGGGAACCCGACAGAGACGAAGGAGGCAGAGACAGAGTCCGGGCGAGACAGAGATGGGCGGAAACCCTGGCAAGAGACAACGACCGACTCCGCGGGGCGCAGACACGAGGCCAGTCCGAGAGTGCCAGAGACACAGACACAGAGACGCCGAGCTGGAGAGAACCCGGCAGGGACGAGACACTGGGAGGGATGGGGGGGGAGAGAGAGAAAGAGAGAGAGAGAGAGAGAGAGAGAGAGAGAGAGAGAGAGAGAGAGAGAGAGAGAGAGAGGAGAGAGAGAAACGAGGGGTGGGAGAAACGAGGGGTGGGGGATCGGATCAGAGACTCGGAGAGACAGCGGAGGCCCAAGGAGAAAACTCAAGAGAGACCGACGCAGAGCCAGAGACACAACGATAGACGAGAGACAGAGACGCCGAGACGAGAGGAGACCGCGAGAGACGAGGCCGGAGAGCGACAGAAACACGGAGAGAAAACCTGGAGGCGGAGGCGCCCAACCCGAGGGTCGGGGACAGGGGACGCGCGGGAGCCCAAGCGCCGAGGCGAGGCCCCGCGGGGTCGGACCCGGATGGGGGCCCGGGCCGCAGGAGGCGGAAAACGACGGCGCTGGGCCCAAGGGCCCCAAAACGCGGAGCCGCCGGGGGCCTCCGCGCCTGGAGAGACAAAGCCGCGGCAGCGACGGCAACAGGAGGCACAGCCTGAGCCGCCGCTGCCACCGGGACGTCGGGCGGGGAGACCTCGGGCGGGGGTCGGCGGGCTCCGGGAAGCCGAGCCCGAGGCGGGGGAGCGACCTCGGGCGGAGAGGCGAAGTCCTGAGGAGGGAAGGAACCGGAGCCAGGGCCCGGGACGCGAGAGGGGGAGCGACGGCGGCCGCGGCCGGCCCGACGCCCACCTGGTCGCTCCCGCCAGCAGCGCCCCGCGTCCCGCCCGCGCGGAGCCCGCACCTCCCGGCCGCGCCGCTGCAGCCGGCGAGGAGCCGCACCCGGGCGCAGCGCCGCCCGCCCGCGATGACGGCCGCTCGGGCCGGGGGCGGGGAGGCGGGGGCGCTGGGCTGGCGGCGCGGGGGCCTCAGCTCCCCCCTCCCGCCTCCCTGCCCCCCCTCCAGCCTCCCCGTCCCCCCACCCCCCACAGCTGCCGGGACCGCTCCAAGGCGCACCTGGGACCCGTGCCCCTACGCCGCCACTGCGCCCCAAGCCAACCCGCCGCGCCGGGGCCGGGGGCCGGCCCCTCTATATCGGCGCTTGCGGTATCCGGGGGCGGAGGCCCGGCCGCGTCCTCCCCCCAAGCCCGGCCCGCGCCGGGCACCCTCTCCGCAGCCCGGCTCCAGTCTTCGCTCTCATCCTCCCCGCCGCCCAGCCCCTGTCCTGCTCCCCGGACCCCAAGCGCGGCCAGAGAGCTGCGGAGCCCGAGTGCCCCGCGATGTGGGCAGGTGTTCGTCTCTGGGGGCCTCGGGTCACCCGCCTGCAGTGGGAAGAGGCAGCTCCTGTCTGCGAACCCAGCTGGGTCGTGGCGAATGCCACGCGGGTTGCTGGTCGCACTGCAGCGCGGAAGTGGGTAAGGGCGAGTGGCGACCGTGGCCGAGGCTCAGGTTCACGGGTGGAAGCCAGATTCTCCCATAGGCCCCGCCACGTCTCCTCACTCGAGCCTGCGGCAGCTCTCTACCCGTCTTGCGTCTTCAGTTGCCGCATCTGTGAAGTGGGTAGATGACCGCTCTTCCTCGCTAAGGGTGGGTCGTGAGGATGAACCCAAGCAGTAGGGGCAAAGCACGCGCGTGGCCTGGTGGAAGCGCTCAGTGGCGCCCCGCTGGGGAGATCTGGGGCGAAACCCTTCTGCTCGCCAGCCTCAGTTCGCTGGGCTGGAAATGGGAATTGTGGAAATCCCATTTTACCAATGCCTGAGGCCTAGGGAGGACCCGAAGCCTTTACGGGCGCAGGAGGTGGGAGAGGAGGCAGGAGGCAGGGCCCCGCTGCTCCCTTCGGAGCTCTCACGAAGGGTGGGGCAAGGAAGAAAGCGCTGGGCGGCCTTGGGGACAAAGGAGTTCCCGGTCGACGGGCCGAGCAGTTGCTCTGGGCTAGGGACCATCCGTGGGGCCACTGTTTTTCAGTTGGAGAAACTGACCCCAGAGGAAGGGGCCTGCCCGCATCCCACCTCCGCCCCCGCTGGCACCTGGGGTCGGAGAGAGTTTCAGGACCACCAGGCCAAAAAGCCGCGATCTTCAAGCAGGGAAATACCGCAATTTTGCATTGACAGCGGCGCAACCCACCAAAAGGCTCCATCTGGGCTCCCGCCCGCCTAGAGGCCTCGGGCTTCGGTCGGAGCTGAGCCTGGGGCCTGCGAACTGTGGCCGGAGACCCCCGCGCAGACCCCACTCAGCTGGCTTACCCCACAGAAGGAGCAGAACCCGCAGATTAGCTGTGCAAGCTCTGGCAAGTCACTTCGCCTCTCTGAGCCTCAGTTTCTCCGTGCATAAAGTGGAAAATGTTGGTTTTACAGATGGGGTACTGTGGTTTCCATGCAAAAGTCTTGGATGAGGAGGGAGGAAAGGGCCCGAGACCCACCGCCAAACCCCTGAGAAACAAGAGCATCTGCCCGAGCTGGAGGTGGGGTCACTGCTGCCTCTGAACAGCTCCCCACCACAGTGGAGCCCTCAGACAGTGACTGTAGGAGCAAAGGGTGCTGGTGGATGATGGGCTGGGGTGCCCCAGTCGGCTGTTCTAAGGTAGAGCCCACCCGAGGTCTCCTGGAATCCTGGTGCTGGAAGCACAGGCCCCAGCCGCCCGGATGGGGTGGGGTGGGGGCTGGGCTCAGGCCCTTCTCCCTCTCTCTCCAACTCCCTCTCTCCCAGGGTTTCTACTCTCACCGTCTGGGAGCCCATGGCTCCTCCACACTCCAGGCCCCGAGGCACCCACCCCCACAGGTTCCAGGTTCCAGCCCACCACCTGGGGAGTTCCAGTCCCTCATCCACCCACCCAGGGAGGCAAACCTAGACCTGGGGACCTAGACCTGGCCTGGCCGCAGAGCCCAGGCTGACAGATGAAGGCCGGAGACAGACACGCGGATACACAGCAAGACTCAGAGACAGCCACAGAGACAACCCAGACCCTCAGGCAGGGTACAGAGCCCCAAGACAGGCCCAGAGCCCTCCGGACACACAGACCTCTAGGCTCAGACCCACACAGCCTGGTGGATGCCTGGCCAGCGACAGCGGGACACCAGCGGACCTCCATGGGGCTTGTGGTCACAGGCCTGGCTCCTCCCATCGGCAGCCCAGGGAAGAAGAGGGGGTAGCATGGTGGCAGGGTGAGTCTGGGAGACCCCTAGCCCCTTCCCTGCCCAGAGCAGGGGGCACTGGTCACTGAGCAGAGCAGGCGGTGGCCGGCCAAGGCTGCAGGGAGGCACTGCAGAGGGAGGCTGGTCATTAGAGGCCTGGGCCGAGGCCCTCACTTACGGAGCGGAAGCAGCGCTCTCACGCCGGATGAGGGTGGCAGTGGGCACCAGGGGTCCAGGGGGAGGTTCCGGCAGCCCAGGTGGGGCGGTGGCAACTGTGGGTTCGCAGAAACCCCCTCACACCACGGCGGGCGGCAGCCGGACGGCAGGCTGGCCCTGTCCGTCCGTCCTCCTCCTCCTCCCCGCCCTGGTGGGGGGGCCACCGGAGGCCCAATTGGTCTCTGCCCCCACGTGACTCTGCAGGCCTCTCGCCTTCTTTGTTGGTGTTTCTCTTCATTTACGTCTATTTTTTTCTTCTTCTCCTAAAAGAAAAAAAATACCCCTATCTATCTGGGGGCCGAGGGTGGGGGCGGAGGCCAAGGCACTGCGGAGGCCTTGGCCAGCTGGCTGTTCCAGGCCCGCTGTGGGAGCCCAGAGGCAGGGACCCCACAGAGGCGGGTAGGCAGCCCTGCTTGTTAGAGACCGGGTGGGAGTGGGGCCTGATTTATGGGCTGCTCCCCCACCCGGCCTGCCGCCTGGCCTCTCTCCTTGTGAATGGCTACCTCTCTGGGGCCTGGCCCGGCATAATCTGGCCCGGCCTGGCATGATCTGGCCCAGCCCGGACATTGGAGTGGAATCAGGACAGGCTGGTGCGGAGGCAACGCCATGGTGACTTGACCAGGCGGCCTGCTGCTTCCACCTGTCTTTTTACTCTTCCATCAGGTGGAGGAAGAGGGGGGCCAGAAGGCGAGCAGGTAAGCGGCCTGGACATGTGGTGGGTGCATGCCACAGTGGCCTCTGAATGTCCCCATCTGCTGTGGGCTGCTGCTGTTCCCAGTCGATGGCTGGAAAAACTGAGGCTGAGCTGAGACTGCCTCTGAGGCCAAGTGGTGGCTACTGTGGCCCCAGGTTGAACCAAGTAAGAAGCTAGGCCAGGATAGGACAGGGTAGCGGGAAGGGTGGGCTGGGCTTTATCTAGAAGGCTAGGCCTCCCTAGACAGCCTGGGATGTCCCCATCCAATCTCTGGGTCCAGATGGGCTCTGAAATATCCTGGTCCTGTAGGGCCTGGGTTGCAGGGCCCTGTGCAGCTCCCACGGTGACTGGATCTTTCGTGTGTTCCTCTGCTCATCTCATATTTACTGAGCGCACACGCAGGGGTCAGGCACTGTTCCAGGCACCAGGGATCCCATAGGAAAGAGAAGAAAAGTCTCTGTCCTCAGAGGATTTACCTGCCTGCCTTTCATCTTGGGAGTGTAGGGAGGGGCACAGGGCGACTATGGGGCAGTCACTGTTGAGAACCACCCCTCCTCCCACATGTCCCTTCATTGGAGGAAATAAGCAAATCACACCCAACCCCTCACTTATCTGGAATAAGAGGGACTTTTCTGGATAAGTGAAGCAAACTATATGTGTGTGTGTGTGTGTGTGTGTGTGTGTGTGTGTGTGTGTGTGTGTGTGTGTATATATATATATTTTTTTTTTTTTCATGGAAAGCCACTGAAAAAGTAGAAACGCCAACTGTATTTAAAACCTAGTGTGTATTTTCCAGCCGGGCACTGTGGCTCACATCTGTAATCCCAGCACTTTGGGAGGCCAAGTTGGGTGGATCACCTGAGGTCAGGAGTTCAAGACAAGGCTGGCCAACATGGCAAAACCCCATCTCTACTAAAAATACAGAAATTAACCTGATGTGATGGCTTGTGCCTGCAGTCCCAGCTGCTTGGGAGACTGAGGCAGGAGGATCGCTTGAACCTGGGAGGCAGAGGTTGCAGTGAGCCAAGATTACGCCACTGCAGTCCAGCCTGGGTGACAGAGTGAGACTCCGTCTCAAATAAAATAAAATAAAACCTGCTGTGTGTTTTCCTCATTATGCCACTTAAAATTGTGTGTGAACATACAATAATAATACTGACAGCCTGTAGTCCTGGCTACTCGGGAGGCTGAGGCAGGAGGATGGTTTGAACCCAGGAGTTGGAGCTGCATGAGCTGTGATTGTGCCACTGCATTCTAGCCTGGGCAATAGAGTTTTAATAATTAATAATCATTAATTCAATAATAATAATTTTGGTAATATAATTTCACCCACAGTCATAGCTAACTGATCAAATATAGTCCACCTACAATGTAACAGACAACTTATTCCTCAATGTGCATGACCTTGTAATTATGTCTTTTTCACCTAGAGATCTTACAAGATATACTTCTCTTGCATATGGCTGAACCTAACTAGTTTCCCTATTTTAATATTCTTTTTTTTAGTGTCCTATTTTGTTTTATGTCTTTTGAGACAGGGTCTTGCTCTGTCACTCAGGCTGGAGTACAGTGGTACCATCATAGCTCACTGTAGCCTTGATCTCCTGGGCTCAAGCGATCCTCCTGTCTCAGTCTCCTGAATAGCTGAGACTACAGGCACATGCCACCACACCTGGCTAAGTTTTGTGTTTTCTTTAGTAGGGAAGGGGTTTTGCCATGCTGCCCAGGCTAGTCTTGAACTCCTGGGCTCAAGCAATCAGCTGCCTCGGACTCCCAAAGTGCTGGGACTACAGGCGTGAGCCACAGCACCTGGCCTTAGTGTCCCTATTTTTTTTTTTTTTTTTTTTGAGATGGAGTCTCACTCTCTTGCCCAGGCTGGAGTGCAGTGGCATGGTTTCAGCTCACTGCAACCTCTGCCTCCCGGATTCAAGCAATTATCCTGTCTCAGCCTTCCAAGTAGCTGGGATTATAGGCACCTGCCACTGCACCCAGCTAATTTTTGTATTTTTAGTAGAGATGGGGTTTCACCATATCGGTTAGGCTGGTCTTGACCTCCTGACCTCAGGTGATCCACCCGCCTCAGCCTCCCAAAGTGCTGGGATTTCAGGTATGAGCCACCGCACCCAGCCTAGTGTCCCTATTTTAATGCAATGATTTTGTTTCTGGACTAATATCACTCACCCTCTGAATTTAATAAGAAATATTCCAGCAAGGCTGGGCGCAGTGGCTCACACCTGTAATCCCAGCACTTTGGGGGGCCAAGGCGGGCAGATCACGAGGTCAGGAGATCGAGACCATCCTGGCTAACACAGTGAGACCCCGGCTTTACTAAAAATACAAAAATCAGCTGGGCTTGGTGGCGGGCGCCTGCAGTCCCAGCTACTCGGGAGGCTGAGGCAGGAGAATGGTGCGAACCCAGGAGGCGGAGCTTGCAGTGAGCCGAGACAGTGCCACTGCACTCCAGCGTGGGCAACAGAGTGAGACTCCGTCTCAAAAAAAAAGAAAAAAAATTATATATATATATATATATATATATATATATTTATCCCAGCAAATACCCATCACTAACATGTCACATACATGTACCAACAACAAAATCATGAATCTTTGCACCTCGTTTGATGAGTGACCTTATGAAGTGGGGTCTGTTTTGTCCGCCTTCTTGAACAAGACAAACAGGTCTCTCTCCACCCCGTGACGCCATAGAAGGAACTAGCCTGGCTTTGTCATAGTCTCCTGGTGAATCCTTGAGCCCTGAGAAGGAGAATTGCTGGCAGAATCTCTGGATTAAATCCCAGTTTTACCACTTTCTAGCTGTGTGACCTGGGACCAGTCACCTCCCCTCTCTGGGCCTTCCATCTTCTCTGTAAAATGGGGATGAAGGGAGACAACACGTGTAGCGTATTCAGTGGCTGGCTGGTATGTCATGTGTGCTCAATAAGTGTCAGCAAAACACAAACAAACAACCAGTTGAAGGACTGGCTGATCTGTCCTCAGAGGCCCTTTCCCAGTTGAGTCTGAGATTGCAACATCATCATGGACATTGTTTGCCCTTCTGTGATGCATGCCTCACCCTAGCCTGGGGAACCCTCCAGGAAAGGCCTGATTTATCTCTGGGTCCACAGCAGCCCGCGCGGAGCAAGCGTTGGAACTTGCTGAATGACCACTTTCCCCTGCACTTGTAGGTAGAGCTCTGTTGCCTGCTCCTTGGGTCCTGTCTCCTCTGTCGGCATCAGCTGTCACTTGCCATCACTCAAGGCTGGGTGCTCCTTATCCCCTAACCAACCCTGGCCACAGTCGCTGATAACCCCTTCCTCTGAGCTGTCCCCTCCCACCCTCAGCTAAACTGGGTGCTCTATGGGGACGGGGACAGCCAGGGGTTACCAGTGTACTGGGAATGGCAAGGCCCCAACTCAGAAGTGCCCCCTACATGCCAGGTCCCCAGCTAACCACTCCACACCTGCGGTCAGTCTCGAACCTCCCCAGCATTCCGGGAGGTAGGTTCCTGCTCAACCTCTGATAGCAGCAGTTAAGAGAGGAGGAAAGTCAGGGTCAGAGAGACCAGGCATCTTCCCAAAGTCACTAGGCGAGGGTGTGATGGGACCAGCGTTCAAATCCCGGCAGTGAAGTCCAGAGCCCAGGCCTGCAGGCTGACTCCTCTCCACCCTGCCAGAGCCCCTGGGTGGCCTGTCTGTCCTTTCCTTCAAGCCCCAGCCCTGGTGGTCCCAGGCTACTGCGTCCACCCGGAGGGGAAAGCAAAGGAGGGGTGTAGTCCTGACTCAGGCGCCCCCAACCTCCCTCCCCAGGCAAACAAAGCCCAGGGTCTCTCTCCTAAGTGGGGACTTTCCCAAAGTGCCAGACCCATTTCCTGGAGGTGGGATAAGGAACAAACAAACCAGAGGCCCAGAAACTGACACAGAGAGGAGAGGGACAGAGTCATCAGGCTGCAGAGCGGAAAGGTGGCCAGAAAAAGAGAGAGAAGCTGCAGAGACTTGGGCAGAAAGTATGAAGAGAGAGAGAAAGGGAAGACCCAGTCGGGGAGGGAGGGAGGATGACAGAGAAATTCAGAGTGGTGAGGGTTGGGGAGAGAAGCGAGAGCGAGAAGAAATGAGGAAGAGAGAGAGAGTAGGGATGAGACAGATTCAGACAGACAGAGGGAGACTGAGGCAGAGAATGAGAAGTGGGAAGGGCCGGGACCCAGAGAGCTGGAGGCAGAGGGAGGGTGGATGTGGAGACCCCGTGCAGGGCAGCAGAGGGGGCGGCTCTGCTGGCGGCAGCAGAGGCTGTTTCCGCTGCACCCCTTATCAGCCTGCTGCCAGATGTTCAGATCCGATGCCAATGTCAGAGAAGTCCATAGTGCTGGGTCAAGGCCGTGGCCAGCGGGAGCCTCAGCTGCAGTGTGGGGAGGGGGGCTAGGGGCCTGCAATAGACCTTCTCGCTCTTCCCCCTCTGCCTGGTGGCTCTCTGGGCTGGACCACCTCATGGGGATGGGGAAGACCAGGTGCCTCTGGGGCCACTTCTCTAGACTGAGAGCAGGGACTTGTGGAGGCAGAGTGGGGCTCCTGGCAACACGTGGACACGTACATGTTTGCACATTCGAGAAAACACGTGGACACAC
The DNA here is from genome assembly GCF_007565055.1 of Rhinopithecus roxellana. NCBI lineage: Eukaryota > Metazoa > Chordata > Mammalia > Primates > Cercopithecidae > Rhinopithecus > Rhinopithecus roxellana. Next base: position 98,488,285 of record NC_044564.1, on the reverse strand, counting down.
ACTGAGGCACATGAGTGCGCAGGGCCACATGGGGACAGCTCACAGAGAGCAGTGAAGAGCTGCGCCCCCCACGGCATTCCTCAGTACCCCACAGCCTGCTGGAGCCCCTGCTCTGCGTGTTCAGCTTGGGGCCCTACCCCTCGACCCCTCGCCTGACCCAGGACTGCAACCCGCGCTGGAGAAGCGAGGTAGGGGCCTCTTTGTGGCTGATACTATTCCCGGGGCCCACGCTGCTCTTCTGTGAACTGGATGTGCCTGGAATCTGCTGCCCCCAGGGCTGGGCAGAGGACCTGGGACCCTTAGAACATGAGGCCTGGGGGAGCCCCCGTAGGAGGTGCAGAAGGTGGCATCTGGCAGAGCTGGGCTCCAGCCTTGGGTCTGGCCTCTTCGCCAGGCTCCTGGAGCGTGCAGTGCAGCTGGGGCCCCCAGCTTGGAGTAGCTTATCTCTCAGTGCACACGCTTGGCCCTCAAGGGGTGACCCAGCCTTGCTCCCCACATTCCACTTCAGCCACGCAGCCGGTGGGCCCCCCACAGCCCCGAGAAAGGGCCTGTGCTTGGAGGGTGGTCAGGAGCCATCACGCTGAACCACCTCCTGCTGGGCTCCAGCCCTGCACAGCCATCTCTGGTGTCTCTTCGCTTGTCTCTGCTTTCACCTCTGTCATGATGAATCTGTCACTGTCGGTATCTTAATCATGTTCTAATTTGTTTCTCTCTGCTATTTTCAGCCTCTTAGTCTGTTTTTCTTTTCTCTCTCTGGGGTCCTTGAATGGAGCCACATCTAAGGATACTGACGCTCTTCTTTCTAGCTCACGGTGGCCAGCCGGGTGGGAATGTCTGTGAGAACTTGGGCTTGGGTGAGGGACAAAGGGCCTCGGAAAGCAGGGACCTTGAAACTGTAGTGGGTGAGCTGGGGCAGCCCAAGGAGCCCAAATTCAGGCCCTTTCCCACCCACGGCTAGGAGTCGGCCTGGATGATGGACACTGATAGGGCTTGGCGCTGGAGGGCTCCCCCATTTAGTGGAGAAGCCTGGGGGTGGTAGCAACAGGGAGGAAGCTGGGGCTGGAGGTCTCCCAGCCTGAGAGCCTCCTTCCTGTTTGTAGGGAAGTCACTGCCTCAGAAACCTGCTAGCGGGAGAGGAGGGAGGCCATGGGGACTTCCGGGAAGCTGGCCAAGGGCCCGAGGCCACCCTCCCTGTGCCCACATGGGGCCCTCCGGCCCTGGCTTAAAATAGTGCAGTTCCTCCTGTAATGCTGCTGGGCCCAGCCCAGACCTCAGAGCGCCGCTGGCTGGCTGCTCGTGCTGCCGGCAAAGGCCCAGGTAGCCAGCCCTCCTCAGATTGTGGCTGGAGGCTTCGTGTCTTGGGAATATGGGTGGGAATGGGGAGTTGCAGAAAAAGCATGGGTTCCTGAGTCAGAAGCCCTGGATTCAGGTCTCAGCTCGAACACTGACTAGCTGTGAGACTTTGGGCTGGTCCGTGTTGCCTCCCTGAGCCTCAATTTCCACTTACGGAAAACAGGGTGAGCGCCTGGCTTTTAACCTAATGAGATGACGTATGTAGCAGATTCCTTTCGACCTTGCCACACATAAAGTGGACACTCAAAAAATGGGAGATCCTTTTGCCTCCAACTCCTCATCTTAGGAAGTGCCTCCTGGAAGCACTCCTCAGTACCTACACTGCTCCTAGGACTGGGTGTTGAACAAGGAAGGTTTGTGGAGAGGCAGCATGCAGGGAGGGCAAGATGGGGCTGTGGTCTCCATGGTGAGACTTGTTGCCAAGGGAACAAGACTCCAACAGCCCCGGGTCTGGCAGTTGGGCACTTTTGCCATAGGATCTGAGAGACTGATTACCACTGTGGACCTAAAACCCTAATGGGCAGCCAGGCCAAGGCTCCTGGCTCTGCTAAGTTTCTGCTGTTGGGGTGTAGGGGTGACAGCTCCCCGTACCTAGCTTCCTTTCAGGTATCGACTTCACTGAGACCCAACGTTAAGCCAGACACACTCCCTCTTCCTTAACCCTGCCCCCTGTCCCCCAGGACACAGGTACCATCACCTCCATTTGTCTGACAGGGAAAGTGAGGATCGGAGAAGCATCTGTCTGGGTCAAGGTCACATACAACCAGGAAGGGCAAGAACTGGAACGAGGAGTTGCAGAAAATGCATGGGTTCCTGAGTCAGAAGCCCTGGATTCAGATCTCAGCTCCAACACTGACTAGCTGGTGAGATCTCTGGTTAATGTACTTGCTGTCTCATAGACTGCTTGAAGGAAACGACCCCTGGAAAGAGCTCTGTGTAGTCAGACCCAACCTCATCCCAGCACTCTCCCTTGCCATCATTTCCAGGGGCATCTGTCTTCGGACTCTGACTTAATTTGGAGTAGCCAGCTTTCCCTGTTTCTTCAGGTATGGAGATGGTTTTACGTACCTCTGAGGGTTTGCACAAGGATAAGAATCGCAGCACAGATCCTATCGAATAGTACGCGCTCAATCGATGCCGGTTTATATTCATTCCTGACATTTGGTTTATATTCATTCCCGACATCTCGCCAGCTATGTAACCTCAAGCAAATGACTTACTCTTTCTGGGCCTCAGTTTTCTTATCTGTAATACGGGATCACTATAGCATTAATCTCACTGGGTTGCCCTGGGGAATCAGTAGTACTCTACTGCACACAAAATATTTAGCACAGAGCTTTGCTTTGTTTTCTAGATGTTACTTTATTACTGTTCCATATTGTTGGCTGGCACCCAGGAAACTAAAAACTCAGTGTCACATAAGCAGCAATTTATGTATTTAGAGCAGTGTCCTTTTATTCCATGGAATATTATCCCAACAGAATTTTAACAGGAGGCAAAAATGTCCAGTGCTCAAATGCTTTTGGTAGAACCTGGGTTAAACAACGTTAGTTTTCTTCAGGTGGGACTTCTCAGAGCCTTTAGTATGCCAATAAGGGCTGAGAATCAATGAGGACGATAGAGCAAGTGCAGCACTTCCCATATTTTTGGCAACAGAATTCTGGCTTTTTTTTCCATGGAACCATCTCGGGTTGGGGGGGGGGGGTGGTCTGTGTTCTGAGAAGCCATACCAACGGTAGCGCCTGCAGTATTCTACATGTTTGGGCAGCACTGCTTTTCAGCTCACTTTGGTTGGGTCTGTTCATCCACCTCTTACAGAATTAATCCTTTCTTAATGTTTTTAATTTTTATTTATTTTTTTATGGCAAAAGGTTCACCCAAAGGCCATTACTGAGCTTTGCTACAAACTCTGGACACCCACATTCAGCACTATTGAATTGCTAAGACTGAGCAGGGAGGAAGCCTGTTGCAACTTTAGTATCCGACCTGGATTCAAAAGCCAATTCTGCCACTGACTCATGTGTCATCTGAAGGAAAAGGCTTAACTTCCTTGAGCCTCAATCTGCTTATTAGAAAAACGGGCCTGACACCTACCCCTTGCAAGGCTGTTAGGAAGATTACTGAGATGACACGCGCGAAGCACCAATCACAGTGCCTGGACTCTCGAGGCGGTGGGCCAACGCGTCCCTTCTCCTCCCGGCACCTCTGTGTATCTGTTCCCTCTTGTGGGGCAAGGAAGACAGTCTATTAATTCGTTCTGCAGCATTTCCTTTGTTCTAAACCCATCTCTTTCAAAACTCAAGGGCTCTCTGGTTTCTTGTGCTTGAGGCTGAGGAACGGGAAGGCAGCTGGGCTTCCCTCATTTCACACAAGAGGATTAATAGACTTTGATCAAACCCTCCTCAGCCTTTATCTTCCCAGCCTGAGAAGCCTTCATCTCTCCCATCTGTCTTCATACACCCCTCAACCCAAACTCTGCCACTTGTCTGATCATATGAGCAGGCCTACAGGACAGTTGGGTAGATCTGGGTTCCAGTACGAACTTAACACTCCTGTGTGATTTTGGCCACATCCCTTGATCTCTTAGAGCCTCCATTTTTTCAGCTCTAGAAAAGCTATTAATAGATCTCACCTATTTTCTGGAAAGACGGTATCACTTTGTTAGAGCACAGTGCATCCTAGACCATCCATTGGCCTCTCATACACTATGATGCTGCCCTCTTGCCTGAGACTCAGCTGACGGCTTTCTTTCCCCACACTCCTGAATGTGGCATCCAAGGCTCCCAATTGCTTCTCCAGCCTCAACTCTTGCTAATCCCTCCCACCGGCCACCATTCCTGTCATGGCAGCCCCTTGTTATACCTGAACACTCCCGTCTTTCTGATACAGCCAGGCGTTTGGACATGGATCTCTTTGCCTCGTGACTTTCTTCAAGGGCCACCTTCAACAACACTCATCTGTGAAGCTCTTCCTGACTATCCTGCATAGAACACGCCACTCCTTCTCCAGGCCCTTACAACCTCACATACATTCCTAATGACAAACTCATCCCCCCTGCACTGCGGTCTGTATCTGCCTCTCCACTAGGCTCACTTCTCTGGTTGTGCCACTCACCCTGGGAGAGTCTTTTCACCTCCCTCAACTGTAGTTTCTTCACTTACAAAATAGAAGTAATAATCCTTGAAGTTCAATATGGTGCCTGGGACACAAGGTGGGCACTTCAGTCAGTGCTGGTTCATTGATCCAGGCAGTTCTGAGACACCGCCCCCTGCCAGAGCCTCAGAAACAGTAACTGAGGTGGGCGTCAGCTATGAGCAAGAGCCACAGGTCTGAAGGCACAAGCCGGCACCTCAGGACACGCCATCATCCCTCCCCAGAACCCCAGACAAGCTTCATAGACAGATGCCATGTGCAGAAGGATTCACATTTATTGGTTCAAATACAGTACCTAACACTTGCTAAACATGCATTTCACACTAATTGGTCACATTTCCACAGGTAGTCAATTCACAGAACAGGGCCCATCCCTTGCCAGCTGGCAGGGTGGGAGGTAGCAAAGGGCCTGGGTAGCCTGCAGAGCCCACCAGCTATCATTTGGTCATGCAGGGTTGATGGAGTCAGGCTGGCAGGCAGCCCTTGGCCGGCCCTTTGGGGACAAGGGCTCAGGGACATCCCGTTTCCTCGATTCCTACACACTGTGGGTGGAGGTGGACCTAGGGCAGGTAACCCGGGGGTAGGCTCGTGGATGTGTGTGCCACCAGAGCCCCTAAAGGTAGTGTCTGTGGGAGTGGTGCTCCCTATGCCCTGGAGCACAGGAAGGAAATGGAGGCCTCTTCACGGGGGTGACTAGTCCCTGGCTGGGTAGGTGGGAAGGAATCCCCAGACACAGACCAGACATTACAGTGCAGCCACCAGCCCCTATGGCAGACCTGGGATGGCAACACAGACAAAAACACCAACACCCCAGGGCAGGCGGGGCTTCTTTCCCGACAGAAACAAGTAAACAGAGCAGGAGCTACAGTATTCTTTTCCCACAGGACTGCTCAGAGAGGAATCGACCAGGATGTCGCTTAAGAGGTAGTTTTTTTTTTTTCTTTTTCATGGAAATTTGAGTCAACAACATTATCATCTATTACAAGACATTTTAGAGAAAGAAAACAATGGTCATCAAAGGGCAAAGACGGCAGGGCTAGATCTGGGGACCAGCCTCCACCAGTAACACAACTTTTGTTCTTGGGCTTGGAGCAGGCTCTGACCTTACCGCCTCCCTTTGAGCCTACAGTTGATTCCTGTGCAGGCTGTGGCCCATTTAGGGCTTCAGGCCCAGAAGACGGATGCTAGATGGGGACTGGGCTAGACAGAGGGACCAGGCTTCTATGAGCGGGAAGAGGCAGGGCCACCGTGGCTCGTGTCGTAGGACAGCTAGAAGGCTTCAAGTCTCATGGTGGCCCAGGTCTGGCCAAAGCGGAAGCCCCAGCTTGCTCCAGACTTGGCAGGCTCTCTGGAGCTCCCGCCTTGGAGGAAACAGTTCAGGTATGGCTCCCAAGCCCAGAAAAAATGTTGCTGTGGCAGCCTAGAGAGGAGTTTCTGGGGATCCTATAATTAAATACACATCCCTGAGCTGTGGCCCCAGAAACCCTTGTCTCCAGGCTAACCAGTTTCCAACATGTGGTGGAATGACTGCCGTTTCTCATCCTGACACACAGATAAAACATCATTTCAGACACTGGACATAGATGCTTCAAGCCAAGCAGAAAGGGAGGATGATCAACTGCAAAGGCAGAGGGGACTGCAAGGGAACTCTCATGGACTGGGGTAGCTGGAGGCAGGGGAGTAAGAGTAGCATTTTTTTTTTTTTTTTTTTTTTTGTTAAATTTTGTTTGTTTTCGGGGGTTTTTTTTTGTTTTTTACTTTAAAAAATCAATTAAAAAATTCAAAGCTTAATAAAAGGGCTGGTCTGAAAGACTGGATTCTTAAAACAATTGCAAAAATTTCAAAAGCAACAAGGAAAAAAGATATATACCAGGGGCCCAGAGAGGAGGGCCTGGAACCACAGCTCAGCTTTCTGTCCTGCTGAGAGGACAGGGTTCCCTTAATTCGACCAACCTTGGACATGGCTTAGTCGCTGCCCACAGTGGGTTTGTCTGTCTCCATCAGTCCCATTCCCCCAGGAAATCCAAAATGAACAAACGAATGAAGGAAATGGTTAACAGAGCAACACAGCTAGCTCAGACTGAGCCCAGGATTTTAAGGATCTGGTGACGGTTGACCATGGCAGGTACTCACCTCCCTGAAAAAGGGTGGCAGGGGACAGGCAGGCTGATGTGGACTGGGTGACATTCAATGACGCCACAGAAACCCTTAGGATTCCTCATTCCTTGCTCTGGTTCTGGGGAACAGGACAGGGAGGATGCTGCCTACTTCCTCCTATCCCTGGGGGCTTGCCCACCTCTCTTGTGAGTGGGGCATAGGGGCTGGGTGTCCTCTGAGCCAGGGTGAGCCCTTTGAGAAAGATTCTGGGGAATTTCTCCAGATTAAGGGCAAGACCACCAAACCTTGCAAGGGACTCCAAAAGTCTACAAAGGCAGCCAGAGACCGTGAATAAGTTCCAAGATGCCAAACTTTTGTCTTGGGACAAGAAAACATCAAAAAGGAGAGGGAGGGAAAGGCTTGCATGTTTTAACGTAGTGCAAGGAGGTGAGATTCTCCTTTTCCATGTAGCTTTCAGAGTCGTATTTTTATGGCATAAAAATTCTCACTCAGCCGGGCGCAGTGGCTCACACCTGTAATCCCAGGACTTTGGGAGGCCAAGGCGGGTGGACCACGAGGTCAGGAGATCGAGACCATCCTGGTTAACATGGTGAAACCCCGTCTCTACTAAAAATACAAAAAAAAAAAAATTAGCCAGGCGTGGTGGTGGGCGCCTGTAGTCCCAGCAACTCGGGAGGCTGAGGCAGGAGAATGGCGTGAACCTGGGAGGCGGAGCTTGCAGTGAGCCAAGATCACGCCATGCACTCCAGCCTGGGCGACAGAGCGAGACTCTGTCTCAAAAAAACCCAAAAAAAACAAAAAACAAAAACAGAACAAAATTCTCACTCAAAGTGAGTGCTTTTGCTCGCTGGGGATCAGAGAGAGGGCAGAGAGAGAAATTAGAGAAAACATGTACAAGTTTTCTCTCCCTCCACTAGCAAAAAGGCTACCTGTTAACCAAACATTATGGGAAGAAAGCAAAAAATAAACACACCAAACCTCCCCCTCCAACCTTTCTCTGTGTCCTTCAAACCAAATTCACAAATACATCTAGTGGATGACCTAATGTCTCCACGCTGCTAGCTACACTCCTACCTTCTCCTCATAATACCTGAGTTTGCAATGCAACACATTCACTTTACCCTGTTTTAAAAAAGCCCATGTCATAAAAGGACTGGTGCAGAAGACATTAAAGATGGTCCACAGGTCAGGCTCCAGCTCGGAACACACGGCCACTTGGCTCAGAGATTCTGCAGGGCTCTCGGCAATGAATGGGCTCTTTGTTCTGTGGAATCTGCTGCAAACATTTGTAAAACTGGATTTGTACAATGGCAACTTGCAGAACCTTTCCCCTACTCCACAAATTAACAACTTGCTCTGTTCAATACTACGTTGTTGGAGAGACATGTTCTTGCCTCATCAGAGAGCAATTTCTTTTGACACCCAACACAACAGGTAAAATGTTAAATTTGAAAAGCAATTTCAAAAATAATAATTGGACGGATGGAGGCCTCAGCAAAGAACGATGCTGTACACAGGAGCTGTCTTAGAGAAAGGGTCTGTGATATGCGTCTCCTTCCTGATCTGGAGGAAAGCAGCTCAGAGTCTGACCTGTGGCCAAAGAATGTGATCTAGTTGGTTAAATAAAAAAATTCAGGGGAACAAGTATTGTGAACTTAGAAATAAACTGATACACATGAACACACAAGAATCTTCCCATTGACGTGAAAACCATGCTAGCTGGAGCTTTTCCTGAGGAACATGTCTCTTCTTTCTCAGAGTAACTGGGCAAACGGCACTGAGGAGTCACGCTCTGAGTTTCAGATCCATCAAGGGCCACAATCATCACTCTGTGGGTACCCGTAACATTTCACCAGAAAGAAACAATTACAGTCAGGCATGGACTACCCAGTACGCACACGACGTGGTGGCCTCCTGGGTAGCTTCACTAGGTTGAGTTGGGGAGAGAGCAAACAGCCTTTAACTAAATAGGCGGAAGGAGGTGCCGTGGGCCCCTCCAACCTAACCAGGCATGCAGCCAACTAAGTGGTCTGCTTGCCACACTGGCTGTGGAAGGTACCTGGGTGTAGGCAGGACAACTGCTACATTAAGGCGAAAAGGGGAAAAGCACCTGAAAGAGTTCCAAGACAGACCTGGTGTGGCGCTGGCCAAAGTCAAGAGGGTAAGGAACACGTCCTGGGATGAGGTGGGGCAGGTAGTGAGAGATCAAGGAGTCCAGGCCATGTCTGCAGAGGTAGCAGCTGGGCCATTAGGAACCTGAGGTAGTTTAAAGCCCCCCTTCCGTTCCAGGTGCTTCTGGCTCCAGCCCTCCAGGCCTTGGCTGGCCAGTCCACTGCTGAACTAAGGGGCAGTTGGGCCACTCTAGGCCTTGGGCTTTATGTTCTGGGTCCCTGAGGAAAACTGGTCTCACTCTGGAGAGAAAAGGAGAACTTGGAGAAGAACTTAGGGGCAACATTTCTGGTCAGCAGACAGGTGAATGGTCCTTCTCACTGTATTTTTTAAAAAGCCTTAAGTTTTTGGATTTAGACCTGAGGGTATGGTATAGGAAGGGGAGGGGAGAGGAACAGGAGATTTCAAAAGGGGAGTGTCTATTCTTTTTGCAGTCTGGCCTTGCCCTACTACCCTTTGAAGAAAATAAGGTGAAAGGAGAATAAATCAGTAGTGGGCACCAGGCTTCAGAATATGGCATTCTGCTCAGCTGGTTTTTCAAAGGGCCAATAGGAAGTCAAATGTGTGAGGGAGCAGGAAGGAGGAAGGTGGGCCTCAGGAGATCCAGGTAAGGAAACTAGGTACCTGGGGGCCCCAAGGGAGCTGGGAGGCGAGTCCTGTGGATCAACTGATTGCCAGGACTTTGCCTAGATGGAAAGTTCACAGTGGTAGACAGTGATGGTGGTGCGGGGGTAAGCAGGGCAGCAATGTGTGAGAAAAGAAATTTTTCTGCCCTTAGGACTTGTTGGGTGGAAGGATACCTGCCTTAAATATGGTCACTGTGCCCTACTCTCTTAATTTTCATGCTTTCCAAGGAAAGGACATGGCTCAATCTTCATCTCCTGCCCTGTTGCCGGCTCACCAACCTTGCTTAGTAAATCTCCTAATAACACTTTGCCCCTTTACAGTGTGCCCTTTTATCTGGCAATTCTGTGGCTAAAAAAGGCAATTTGCTCTCTGACAGACAAATGTATGAGTCTGCTGAGAAAATGTGGAAAAAGTAGGGATGGCCACACCCCCCATTTCCATTGAGGTAGTCATCTTTGTCAACATTATGGAAATAGTCATCTTAGCCCCATCCCACCCTCTCCCTCAAAATACAAAAGAACTATTTCTAAACAATGACAACACTGTAACATTAAACATCTTCACATTCTGTAAACTGTAAGAAAATGCATTGGCTGCATTCACACAAAAGCATGTGCATCATGTTGAAGGCCATACATTCAACTCTGTCGTGAAATAAATATATAGAAAAATGAGGTTAAAAAAACAGACAAACAAACAAAAACTCTTCTTGCTATGGAGGCAATGGGAAACTCTGCTCCACAGACTCCATCTTGGTCTCTCCGGCTTTTTCCTCCAGAGCCTGTCCTGCCCACCCAAGGCGCTGTGGTTGGCCTGAGGAGGGCGCTGGGAACAGGTCATTCCTTGCCCACACTTGTCTTGCAGGAATGCAGCACCACCTTAAAGAGGAGGGGCAGCTGCTCCAGGGGCACATTCACCATCTTTCCTGGGAACAAGGCGGGAGAAGAAGAGTTAGCAGCGGTCACTCTAGTGGACAGGCAAGTCAGCCTCCTTGGACTGCTGGAGGGAGAGTATTACCTTGCTGAGTGACTGGGGCAAGAGACGTGCCAGGAGTATCACAAAGGTCGGACACACTGTGTTAACATCCTAACATCCAGACCCCTTTGGGTCCCCCAGGGAGCCTAGCAATGGTGCCAACTCATCATCATTCTACTGCTCAGGGAATACTTACTCTGTTCTAGGTGGTTAAATGCATTAACTCATTGAATTCTCACACTATTTCTGTGTACTGCTTTTTACCCTCATTTTATAGATAAGGAATCTGAAACTGAGAGGTAGTCTGAGAAAATTCTGTCCTGTTTTCTTCACCCCCTCAAGCCCCAGTAGATTTTCTAAGTAATATTCTATAAAATATTGCACTTCGGAATGGTTTAATAGGTTAATAAAAGTACTAGGGGAAAAAGGAGTGGGGGTAAAAGGCCAAATACATTTGAGAAACTCAGGGTTAAAAGAGCTTTACAGATTTCTTGATTGAAGGGCTTCTCAGAGCATTCAGTGTGCTAGTATAATTTGTAAATACCTAAGGCTGTGTTTCTTCTCCCAAACAGTACCTCTGAGTGACCTGGGGAGCTGTTTGAAAACACGGATTGATCTCCAGACTCCACCCCATTCCAATTAAACCAAAATCTCTCCAGGTGCAACTCAAACATTGATTTTTTTTTTCTTTTAAGTTTTCCAGGTGATTGGAAGTGTCGCCAAGGCTGAGGACTCAGTTCTATGGAGGAGAGTGGTGTGTAATTGTTGACTTCCTTTTACTTCACAGAGTACCTGCTTAATATCTCATGTGGTAAACTCTAGCTTAGAAAATACTGAGACAGACTGTCAAAATATTGCCAAAATTCCAATAGCTTAGGCCCAGATCACATTTGCTAGACTGCTTTGTGGCCCAAGAAGTAGAAAAAAAATTCCCTTGTCAGATTGAAATATTTTTCCTTTAAAATTGTATTGCTTTCTCTAGAATTTTTATGTTGAATTAACAAACTGTACTGCTGAATTGTATAGGAAGAATCCTGGTCTACAGGTCACATTTCTGAGCTGTCCCTCAGTATGTGCTGGACAGCCAGAACAGGAATATTTACTACATGAAGCAAAGCAACAAGCAAAAAAGCCAGGATTTTATATTGAAACAGACCTATTTAAATGTCAGGAAGCTCAGAAGGGGTCAAGACCACATAAAAACATACATACATACACACACACCCCCCAATACATAAAATTCCTCTGCAAATACAGGATTTTAAACTTTATTTTTCCTATTCTTATTTTATCTTAATGTTTTAAGAGATGAGGTCTCACTATGTTGCCCAGGCTGGTCTTTACTCCTAGCCTCAACTGATCCTCTTTCCCCAGCCTCCTGAGTAGCTGGAATTATAGGCATGAGCCACTGTGCCTAGCTAAAGATACCACTTTAAATAAATGATCCCTCAAAGCTCATGGGCAATTCTGTGAAATGAAGGTAATCTTAAAAACTGAGATATAATTCATGTATCATAAAATTCATTTAAAGTACACAATTCAAGAAATTAAGTTAATTTGAGATACTCTGAGCCTCTGTTTCCTCATCCATAGAATGGCTATAATATCACCAACCACCAGCAGAGACTGGTGTGAGATTAAATGATATAAGGCCACAAAGTACCCTGCACATCATAAGAGCTCAGGAAATTAACTTCTCTTCTCTAGGGAAAATGCAAGCTTCTCATTATAACAGACCTTTTTTGAGGGCAAGGGTGAGAACTCTTTCATGCAGCTGGTGATGGGCTGGAATGGGCACCTGAAAACACTGCTTGCCTCATTCCCTTCACAAGCTAAGAGAAGCAAGGAAGGGTTGGAAGCCCAAGACCCAGAATGTTACCTGCAATATATCGAATCTCAGGTAAGCACATCATGAGATCAGGAAAGCGGTTTGGCTGATGTGTGTATTTATATTCAGTAAAATCCTGGCAAATGTACCAGTATCGTTTGTTCAACTGTTCCAGCTGTGAGGCACTGGTCAGACCCCTGATATCTGTGGGAAAAAAAAAAAAACATATAGGCATGGGCATTCTAATGTGGAAGAAACACCAGCTCAAATATGTGCATCTTTCAACTAAGTTACTAAACACTGACACAACAGCGGATCTTCTCTGATAGGGAGGAACTAAGCTCTGCATAAGGGAAGAGAAATAAGAGAGAGACGAAAAAACTACAGAGGACAGTAAGCAGACAGAGCCCCTCGAGGGCTAGGGCTTCTCTCAACTTCATACCAAACTCCCAAAACAACCAGAGAATACGAGAAAATACTAAACAAATGACTGAATAACCTACCTTTCCAAATTAATCCTTTACAATATCTTTAAATTTACCCTTTGCTGGAACCAATCAGAAACCCTGCTGATACCTACACATTCAGGTTTGTCACACACACACACACACACACACACACCCTCCTGTGCGCTTCTGTTCTTAATCTTCTTCCTGGGCTGTCCCTCCATTTTTTTTAGATAGGGTCTCACTCTGTCACCTAGGCTGGAGTGCAGTGGTACGATCAACAGCTCACTGCAGCCTTGACTTCCTGGCTCAATAGATGATCCCACCTCAGCCTCCTGAGAAGCTAGGACTACAGGTGTGTGCCACCATGCTCAACTAATTTTTTAAATTTTCTGTAGAGATGGGTCTTACTATGTTGCCTGGCTTGGTCTCAAACTCCTGGGCTCAAGTGATCCTCCTACCTTGGCCTCTCCAAGTGTTGGGATTACAGGCCTGAGCCACTGTGTCTGGCCCCTCCATTTTTTCTAAATAGATTTCTCTCTCTCTATATATATATAGAGAGAGGGAGCTATATATGTGTATATATATAAATCTTACCCATCCATATAGTGAGCTATATATGTCTATATATAAATCTTACCCACCCTTTGAGGCTCAGCTCAGATTTCTCCTCCTTCAAGAAGTTGCTACTGTTCTCCCCCCATCTGAGGCACAAGTAATATGTCAAGTGCCATCAGAATGTATACTTCTTGAGGCCAGAGACCTGGAGTCTAAGTTTTTTCAATGTCTTTAATGCTCAGCACAGGGCTTGGCCTAAGGGAGACATGCAGAACACCAGATAAATGCATGAATGGTGTAGAAGTAGGAAGAGGTTTGGCCAATGTAGGGTGAGAGTAGGCCAAGAGAAGCGGAGCTCTGGACTGGAAACAGGACACAGGACGAAGGCATTTGCAATGCCACAGGCAGCAGAACAACCCAGTGCCACTATGGGAGCAGAGTACACATTAGCTACTTTGCAAAAAAGAGAATACAACCCTCCTCCCTATACTGGTTTTACCAGCAGCTGCCAAGTGCCCCTTTCAGATAATATTCCACATAAATCACATCTGGCATTCCTTTTTTTTTTTTGAGACGGAGTCTCGCTCTGTCACCCACGCTGGAGTGTAGTGGCCAGATCTCGGCTCACTGCAAGCTCCACCTCCCAGGTTCACGCCATTCGCCTGCCTCAGCCTCCTCAGTAGCTGGGATTACAGGCGCGAGCCACTGTGCCCAGCCAATTTTTGTATTTTTAATAGAGACGGGGTTTCGCCATGTTAGCCAGAATGGTCTTGATCTCCTGACCTTGTGATCCACCCACCTCGGCCTCCCAAAGTGCTAGGATTACAGGCGTGAGCCACCGCGCCTGGCCCAGCATTCTTTTAATTAAAAGTCATGCTTGATATGCGTGTGTGTGTGTGTGTGTGTTTGTGCACCCCTGCTCTGCCCTGAAGGGGCTGTCAGAACCACTGCCAGCCTGTTACAGAGGCCTTATCTCCAATAGTTTCATCAGTCACTCTGCTCTTCTTCAGTCACTGGTAAACTTGGTACATATTTAAAATGACGCATGTACTGTCCTTGGTGTCTGTGTGCAAATGCATTAAAACTGACTAAACAAAGCGAATCCTCTTCCTTCCTCTATGAGTTATAGAGATTGTGGCATTTCAGTTTGGAGAAAAAAAAAAAATCCAAAGCATTCCCGCATTCCCTGTACTATAAAGGGTCAGGGTGATGACAAGGGGGTGCACAAGTCTTCCTGGATTGAAACCTAGATGGTGTGATGGATTCTGCGTGATAGTCCTGAGGGTAAGGAGGGGTGAAACAGGAGGGCAAATCAAATGTCACTGACCCCCCCTGGCCCCTGCAAAGGTCCCTTTTCCCACCCCAGCCACTCACCTTGATTTAGGAAGTTAATTGCTTTCATGCAAGCATACTCCTCGTTGCTGACCTTTAGCTGATGGAACTTGTGATAGAGGTAGATGAGCCGCTCGATCACCTCCATCCCTTCATCACTAAATCTGGGGAACAGACATAGGTGTTAACAGTTGGTTGTGATACCAGTAGGGGCCAGGAAAGGGCAGCCAAAGAGCTCCTACAGCTCCTTCAACAGGCTGAGCTTGGGGGAAATGGGATCCAAAGCCATTTGGGAAGTACAGGCAGATCCATGCTTTGTCTACAGGCCAATGTAGCTCATGCAAGCTGCTTCTCCCAAGGTCAGGTAGAGTCAATCTAGGTTCAAATCCAGCTCCATCACACACAAGCTATGAGATCTTGGCAAGGTCATCTGACCCCCCTATGCTTTGAGGTCCTCCTCTGCAAAATGATAATGCTTGCATTCTTTGGCTAACAAGGGCCAAAGAAGGTCTGGGATATAAATGTGGAGAAATACAACATTATTAAGATACAGCTATTGTTGAGATGAGTCTCTGGTATCAATGGCAGCTGCCATGGTGACTCTATGTGAGACTCTGCCACACTGCAAAAAAAGCTGCTGATTGTATTTGCTTATGTTAACTGCTTCCAGCAGAGCTGAGGTTATGCATAGCGAATTTTTTTTTTTTTTTTTGAGATGGAGTCTCGCTCTGTCACCCAGGCTGGAGTGCAATGGCGCGATCTCGGCTCACTGCAACCTCCGCCTCCTAGGTTCAAACGATTCTCCTCCCTCAGCCTCCCGAGTAGCTGGGATTATAGGCACGTGCCACCACACCCAGCTAATTTTTTTGTATTTTTAGTAGAGACGGGGTTTCACCATGTTAGCCAGGGTGGTCTTGATCTCCTGACCTCATGATCCGCCTGTCTTGGCCTCCCAAAGTGCTGGGATTACAGGCGTGAGCCACCGCGCCCAGCCTGCATAGTGAAAATTTTTATTGGCATCCCTGACTTTAGCAGGAGGGAGGAAAATGTTAACTGAATTTCCATATCACGCCATCCTCTGTGCTGGGCACTTTGTGAGCATTATCACATTTAATTCTCTCAACCCTATGAGCTGGGTAAGATAATCATCACCACTGTACAGATGAGCAACTGAAGTTCAAAGAAGGGAGGGGTCTGGTCCACAAATACACAGTTAATTGGTGACAGAGTAGGAATTTGGAACCTGAACCCAAGGCCTTGATTTTTCTAATATCTAAGGTGGTATATCCTAGCAGAGGGGGCTCAAAGGCCCCATGCTCCTTTCTTTGGGTCTAGGAGTGAGCTCTCTGGGGAAAGACCAAGTTTTAGGCAACAGAGCCCCAGGCTAGGCCAGCCCAGGGGATTAATGTTTTGGGTATACTTCATACCAGAGATGGAGATACCATCAAACCAAGGAGGCAAACACTTAACCAGGAAGCAGGAGTTTATAAAAGATGAGGTCAAGTCTGGCCTGAGTCATTCTAGGAGTGGCCTGGCTAGTGGGCAGTGGGTCCCAGATGGGCCTCAGATACAGCTCAGTCACAAAGAGAAGCAGCTTAGCTTCAGGCCTGCTTCCTGGTGACATCTTCAGATCTGCACACTACAGCCCTGTGCCAGGCCAAGAAGGCCCTATCTGGGTAGGGTCCAGAACACCTGGGGATGAACTATTGCTTTCTGGAATCTACTGTTTTCTGTGTTAACTCTGAAGGCTTTGCAGGCTTTGGCTTCCTGGACAAGCAGGACACTTTCTCTTGCTTGGGGAAAGCCTGGCTCTGGTTGGGGCCGGAAGCTCCTGCCCTTTTTAAGCACCAAGGGGAGCCTCAGCAGCAGGCAGAGCTAGTTCTCAGTATCCATGGGTTCTATATCTCTGGGTTCCACCAACTGCATCAAAATATTTTTTAAAAAAACAATACAACAATAAAAAAGACAAATTTTTAAAACACAGTATAATGGCTGTATGTAGTGGCTCACACCTGTAGTCCAAGCACCTTGGGAGGCTGAGGCAGGCAGACTGCTTGAGCCCAGAAGTTCGCTACCAGCCTGGGCAACATGGCAAAACTCCATCTTTACAAAAAATACAAAAATTAGCTGGGCATGGTAGTGCATGCCTGTGGTCCCAGCTACACGGGAGGCTGAGGTGGGAGGATCACCTGAACATGGGAGGTTGCAGTGAGCTGTGACTGTTATCACTGCACTAGCCTGGGCAACAGAGTGAGACCCTGTCTCAGGAAAACAAACAAAACCAAACCAACCAACTAAAAAACCCAAAAAAGAAAAAAAAAACAAGAAACTCTTCCAAACCAAAAACCAGTGTAATAACTATTTACATGGCATTTACATCATTTATATTACATCCAGTATTATAAAGATTCTAGAGCGGATTTAAAATATACAAGAAGATATGCATAGGTTATACACAAATACTGCACCATTTTATATGAAGGACTTGAACATCTGTAGATTTTGGTATCCATGGGGATCCTGGAAGCAATCCTCCATGGATACTGAGAGATGACTGCACATGCAATCTGGAACTCTGACCTTCGGCCTTGGCATGGCTCCCAGTATGAGCTGGGGATTCTTTTAGCTGATTTGAGCTACTATGGCTGACTCAGTTTCTCCGTACTGAGATGGCTTTTACAACTTTACTGATATGTTCCCAGCCTGGCCGATAGATTCATATTGAATAACCACAATAACCACCAACCTATAATACCATTTCTACCATTCTACCATTCGCTGAGTGTTTGCTACCTGCCAGGCACATTAAGTATTCTACAGATATTTAATCTTATTGATATTCCCAATAAATTCACAGAATGGATATAAATCATAACCCCCTTTGTTCACATGTGGAAATGAAGGCTCAGGGAGTTATTTACTGAGTCTCTATTATGTATTAGGCCTTTTCATATGCATTCTTACACTTTACCTTGCTGATAACCTGGAAGGATACATGGTATCACCACCATGTTAGGGATGAGGAAGCAGAAAAAGAGGTGGCTACCCCAAGGTTGCACGGGAAGTAAATGGTAGTGGTGGTGAGGTCAATGTTCAAACCTAGGTTTTCTAATTCCAAGCGTATGGACTTTCCTCAGCACTACACTGCCCACCCTTGATTCTGTCTTGTTCTTAGCTGCTACCTGGAAAAGGCTAACCACATACTACCACGGGGGACCTCAGGAGTTGTGTCCCCACAGCAACTCAGAGCAGGGCCCAGCCCTGGGAGGATGTCAGGTCTGCTACAGTGCACAGAACTGTCCCTGCAAGTACCTCCAGGATGCTGACTTGCAGGAGGCGGTATGCCTGGGAGTGAAGACCACTCCTCATCATAGCACTCTGTTGGATATTTATGTTCTTGAGAGTGGGAAAAAAGTTCTTTATTGCCAATTTCTTTCAGTATCTGCCTGGAAGGGTGGGGATGAAATGGGGCAGGGCATAAAAAAGGAGGATACAAGGGGAGAGGCAGTGTCAGCATCTGTCTGGTGGCGGAGTATGTAGCAAGCAAAGATAATGCTCTGTCCTTTAATCAGCAACCCCCTACCCCAAGTGTTCACTCTGGCACTCTAGACCCTGCAGGTGTGTGGCTATCAGCCAGACCCCTAGCCAGGAGTGCCAAACCTGTTCCTGGCTGACTCTTAACCTGAGGGACACAAAGGAGTTTGCAAGTGCCTGGCCTGTCCATATGCCCTGATCTGCCCTTTCTCTTGGGACAGCACATCCCTCTTTTCCAAAATTCCTCCAACAGGCAGCCACCATGGACCCCCAGTAGTGGTGGGGGCTCGCAGCCAGCCCGGCAGCCCCCACTCAGTCTCCACAGCCTGACTGCAAAGCTTTCCTCCACACCCCGCATCCCACCCCTTGATAAACAAAGTTGTTCTCTGTTCCATGGGCCTGCCTTTGCCTGTAGCCGTGCCTCCTCCACATCTGCCCACTCCAGTTTTAATGCCCCTGTATTCACTGTCTACAAATTATCAGCATTCAAAGCCAGAAAGTTGGACAAACACACCCATTCTTCTTTTAGGTTCCCATTACACAAGCAGGCTGGGACAAGGAAAACATTCCTGCCAGGATCCCCCAAACCACTGGACCATTCAGTCAGCAATTCAAACTGACACTATGTAAGTTATGTCCCATTAAGGGGGCTGAGAGATTCAGTTGTCTCTTTTTCATTCATCTAAATGCACCTACCCCCGGGAGTGGCCATCAGCCACAACCTTAGAGAAATTGCCGTCTCAGCACCCATGTACAGACTCCAAGATGAAAACCAAGACTTGTTTCAGGACAAATTCCAGAAAGTCAAACCTTCTGAAAATGCTCTGGGAAAATAAGAATTTAGTACAAGGCAATGTTAAAGAGGCTGGGCATTGGAGCACAACAGATACAGGTGATAAACTTAGCTCCATCTCTCTCTAGCTTTGTAGCCTTTAGTTTTCACCTCTCTCAACCTCATGCTCCTCATCTCTAGAACAGGGATAATATTAGTGCCAGTCACACAAGGTAGCAGTAAGAATTCAACAGATAATGTATGTAAGGCACTTAAGACAGAATTTGGCATAATTGTTAGCTGTTATCACTACAAACAGCATCATCATCATCTCTCCCATTATTGTAGCAAAAATAAAAGCCTGTTTCCTGAGCCTTATAGTTAGGCAAGGAAGCTGGGAGGCAACTTTCCAGAGATCTGGCAGAAATGGAGCTGGTGCTCACGAGATAGAAGTGCCCATTAAAGCCCATCTAGCTCAAGGCATCTTCTCTTGAGAGGAGTCTTGATTAGGGCCAGGAGCAGTCACTGGCTGGTGCTACAATCTGCTTTAAATCAAATTCACCCGGTTCACTGTCTGATAACAGTCTGATTAAGGAATATGGGCACCATAAATTTGATTCAATATTTGAGAAGAGAAAAAGGAGGTGATCATGTATCATCTGGGAAAAGCCTTTCCATGACAGCAGGAACTCACTTGCACTCAAGAGCTGTGAAGAAGTAAAGGCCATCTGGGGGAGTGGGAGCAAGGCAGTAGCAGGCAAGGTAGGAGAGTGCTATGGCCAATTACAGACTCCACAACCTGGGTTTCTAGCAGAGAGGTTACTGCTTTCCAGTGGTTAACCTGACTCCAGAGGTTCTTCCACTTCCTATGACCTCCTAGGCAGTTCTACATGCATCTCAGACTCCACAGACACCCAAACCAAACTCATTACTCATCTCCCATCCTGTTCTTCCCCGCTCCTTCATCCTGGCTAAGAAAATTGGTGCCCACCTGCCTGGCTAGTCCAAAAACTCAGCAGTCATCCCCAACATTTTCCACTCACTGGAGTCCCACTGACTTTATCTCCTTGACATCTCTTGGCTTTGTGCTCCCCTCTCTGTCTCCACAGTCACTGCTGCTTTGTCCAGGTCTTGTTCTCTTTTATTTGGGCTATGGAACAGCCTCCTTCCTACCCAGCCACCATGTTCCAGTCTTGTCCATGCCAATCCATCCTGAACTTTACTGCCATAGAAATCTTTCTAAAACGCAACCTGTGTAATTCCTCACTTAAAAACTTCCCAAGACTTAATACTATTTACACAACAAATCTCAAATTACTTAGATTGACATTTGAGCACCTCCATGGCCTGCCTTGCCTGTATCTTTCTCTCTAGTCAATTCTCCCCTCATTTCTCTGTCTTAGATACATTCTCTTTATACCCTAAATCCACAGAATTGCTTTTGATTCCCTGCACATAGCAACGATCCAGGATCTCTAACTTCTAGGACTTTGTGTTATCTCCCACCTTCCTGTTCTCTACAATGTACCTAGAAATACCCACTTCAAGGTGCAGCTCAAATGTCTGTTCCTCTCTTAAGTTTTCCCTGACCTTGCGAACTCACTCCTCGGTCTATGCTTGTACAGTTCTCTTCAGATGCCCCGTCATCTCCACCAACACAACCCTGCACTGTACGTTGTATCTGCTTCTTTTTGCCTCCCAGTCCCCTAAATGAAGGATATGGACTCTGAGTCAGAAACCATGTCTGCAGCACCTGTGATCCCAGCTTCCTCCCCACAAAACACACGATACTCAGTAAATGGCCATGGAATCAGAACTAACGTGTTGAAGTTTAACTGTTACTTTTCCATCGATGGATTCCACAGTAGAGTCCAAACAACAAATCCATTTCCTATTCTCAGAACCCACTTGACAGCTCAGCAGCAACACACATTCTAAAGACAGCAACGTTCAATAAAACTTTATGTGATGATAAAAATGATCTTTATTTGTACTAGTAGCCACTAGCCAAGTGGCTACTGAGCACTTGAAATGTGGCTGGTGCAAATGAGAACTAAATTTCTATTTTTAATAAATTTACATTTTAAAAGCCACATGAGGCTAGTGGCTACCATAGTGGACAGTACAGCTTTAGATCCTCCTTGATTAGAAAAATTCCTACCAAGGAAGGAAGTTTCCTCACTACTGCTGTTACTGACTTTTGCCTTGGTCTTGGGGCTTAAGGGCCTGGCTACAGTGAGGTGGGATGCCTTATGAAGCTCAAAACCAAAGAGAACCCTGTACTGCCAGTGACCCCTGCCTGCCTGTAGAGGGCCTGGGCAAACCCATTACTCAGGAGTGGAGTCCAAAGGCTGATCCTGTAGTCCCAGGCTGAACTGGTAGATTCCAGACACCCAGAGAGGCTGGGCTCCTTGGGCCAGCTCTGCAAACCCTGACAGCATCAGAGCAGACTGACTGCTATCCAAACACCCCTATGGAGCAGAGTTATGCAGCAGGAGACAGGAATTTGATGGAAACAATGAATTAGAGGCTCTGGACAAGGGGTTAGGTCAACTGCAAAATCAGATAGCTCTGTTTACCAGACAGAGTGTCAACTGGGTTCAAAACTCTGTCATTTATAGATCACCCTGAAGCCAGTAAGCATCATTAATAAGGAAATATTAGAAAACAAGTACAGAGAGTCAGCAAGCTGAATCCCCCCTCCCCTAGCTGTGCAAAGGGCCCTTGCAGGTCTCAAAGCACTGTTCTCTGCTTGAGCCTTGGTTTGTCTTTATGCCACAACTGGGTGGCAGGGGCAGATGGACCCCCAGTTCTGTGAAGAAAAGTGTAAGGGCTGCTACTTTCCCCTCTCCAGCTTTCATGGATAGGGGCACCTTTTTTTTTTTTGAAACAGAGTCTTGCTCTGTCACCCAGGCTGAAGTGCAGTGGCACGAACTCGGCTCACTGCAAGCTCTGCCTACCTGGGTTCACACCATTCTCCTGTCTCAGCCTCCAAAGTAGCTGGGACTACATGCGCCCACCACCACGCCCGACTAATTTTTGTATTTTTAGTAGAGATGGGGTTTCACCGTGTTAGCCAGCATGGTCTCGATCTCCTGACCTCATGATCCGCCCACCTCGGCCTCCCAAAGTGCTGGGATTACAGGCATGAGCTACCGCACCCAGCCAGGGGCACCTTTTCTTTTCTCCTTCTTGGTGCCCTGGAATCCCATGACTTCCAGTATTTTGAACTAGCCAATAAAGGTCATTTATTGAAATGTCTATTTAAATACGAATTAAGCATTATAAGACTTTTTTTTTTTTTTTTTTTTTTTGAGATGGAGTCTCGCTCTGTCGCCCAGGCTGGAGTGCAGTGGCCGGATCTCAGCTCACTGCAAGCTCCGCCTCCCGGGTTCATGCCATTCTCCTGCCTCAGCCTCCCGAGTAGCTGGGACTACAGGCACCCGCCACCTCGCCCGGCTAGTTTTTTGTATTTTTTACTAGAGACGGGGTTTCACCGTGTTAGCCAGGATGGTCTCGATCTCCTGACCTCGTGATCTGCCCGTCTCGGCCTCCCAAAGTGCTGGGATTACAGGCTTGAGCCACCGCACCCGGCCAAGACTTTTTTTTTTTTGAGACGGAGTTTTGCTCTTGTTGCCCAGGGTGGAGTGCAATGGCACAATATCGGCTCACTGCAACTTCCACCTCCCAAGTTCAAGCGATTCTCCTGCCTCAGCCTCCTGAGTAGCTGGGATTACAGGCATGCGCCACCACGCCTGGCTAATTTTTGTAGAGACGGGGTTTCTCCATGTCAGTCAGGCTGGTCTCGAACTCCCAACCCCAGATGATCCGCCTGCCTCGGCCTCTCAAAGCGCTGGGATGTGCAGGTGTGAGCCACATGCCTGGCTATAAGACTTTTCATATGGATTAATTAACAAGGCAGAAAGTCATCTCAGCAGATCATTTGTCTTGATTTTAGGGGTCAGAAAATATGGTCACCCTGTGCTCCAGGTCTGCAAAGTAAATGAGTAAAAAGTGTGCTTGGACAGGCCCAAGAACAGCAGGGAGACTACCCACTCTGGACAAGGAGGTTATAAGGATACTGGCCAGCTGGGATAAAATTTTATGCCAGAAAATGACAAAGAGAACAGCTCAGTCTTCTAGTCCTATGCTTTCAATATCTCACCACATCTCATATGGAGTCAAGGAACCCAAGCTTTTCAGCCTGGCAGGCATATGCTCAAATCTAAGGCTCTGGATTCAAATCCCAAACCCTTATGGGGAAGTCTCTTTCTGAACTTCAGTTTTCTCATCTATAAAATAGGCACACCACCACCTATAAGGCTGGAGGCTGTGAGAAAGAAAGAAGACAATTAAAAATATCTAGCCTAAGCCGGGAGCGGTGGCTCACACCTGTAATCCCAGCACTTTGGGAGGCCGAGGCAGGCGGATCATGAGGTTAGGAGATAGAGACCATTCTGGCTAACACGGTGAAACTCCATCTCTACTAAATACATAAAAAATTAGCCGGGCGTGGTGGCGGGTGCCTGTAGTCCCAGTTACTCGGGAGGCTAAGGCGGGAGAATGGCGTGAACCTGGGAGCCAGAGCTTGCAGTGAGCCAAGATTGCGCCACTGCCCTCCAGCCTGGGTGACAGAGACACTGTCTCAAAAAAACAAATCTAGCCTAGTGCCTGGCACACTATAGGTACCAAAATGACCCCTAAGTCTCTTTCCTGGATTGTAAATTCCAGTTCAGAGCCCCTCTTGCCTTGTAGGCAGAATTTAGATTTTTGTTTTTCCTGGATGCGTTATCTCAGTAATCCAAGTATAATAAAGATCAGCTGGGTGTGGTGGCGCATGCCTGTAATCCCAGCACTTTGAGAGGCTAAGGCGGGTTGGTCACTTGAGGTCAGCAGTTTAAGACCAGCCTGGCCAACATGGTGAAACCCCGTCTCTACTAAAAATACAAAAATTAGCCAGGTGCAGTGGCAGGCGCCTGTAATCCCAACTACTTGGGAGGCTTAGGCAGGAGAATCACTTGAACCAGGGAGGCAGAGGTTGCAGTGAGTCAAGATGGTGCCACTATACTCCAGCCTGGGTGCCAGAGTGAGACTCTGTCTCAAAAAATAATTTTTTAAAAAACTACAGCTTAGCATTCTGCTAAGCTTGAATACATAAAATTTATTCTTAACAACCATCTTACTGGGGAAATTCTGTTATCATTCCTTTTTTTTTTTTTTTTTTGAGACGGAGTCTCGCTCTGTCGCCCAGGCTGGAGTGCAGTGGCCGGATCTCAGCTCACTGCAAGCTCCGCCTCCCAGGTTCACGCCATTCTCCTGCCTCAGCCTCCCAAGTAGCTGGGACTACAGGCGCCTGCCACCTCGCCTGGCTAGTTTTTTGTATTTTTTAGTAGAGACGGGGTTTCACCGTGTTAGCCAGGATGGTCTCGATCTCCTGACCTCGTGATCCACCTGTCTAGGCCTCCCAAAGTACTGGGATTACAGGCTTGAGCCACCGCGCCCGGCCTGTCACTCCATTTTACCAGTTCAGAACCTGAGGATCAGAGACTTGGCTAAGGTCACAATCTAATGAGTGGCAGAGTGAGGATTCAAATCCAGGCCTATGTGGTGTAGTACCTATCCTCTATCCTCTGAAGGGCCAGGCAACTCTGCCTTACAGAGATGACAATGGTTTGGTTGTTTGATATTTCCTCCCCAGCCAGGAGCCCTCACCTGTGTAATTCTTCATCGGAGGGTGAGTACTTGGCAGTGACATCAGCCAGTTCCCCAAAGATCTGCTTGCTGTAAACGGTGAGGGAGGACAGCAGGATTAGCTCCTGCCATGTAGAGCTCAAGAGGCACGTGTAATCCTTGATTGAGAGCTCGCAGAAGAAAGGCAGTTTCTTGATCCAGGCAATCTGCCTAAAGAGCAGCTCGTCGGCCAGGCGGCAAAGCAGGGCAAACAGTTCTGCCTGTGTCACGGCGTATCTGAGGGGCAGGGACAGGGGAAAATCACTTCCATTGGTCAGAGGGTGAGGATGAGGGTACAGAGAAAAGGTAGTCCCAAGGGCACAAAGGGACCCTGGCAATGGGCTCCTTGCTCCATGCCCACGGGTCTCCAGTTCCATTCAGTGTGATTTTCTGATAAAGGGGGAGGGCTGAGGAGCACAGCAAGCTCAGGGCTGGAGAGGTAGGTCTGGTGAGGAAAGGTTGCTGAGGGGAAAGGAGACTTAGAAATGTGTGCAATTGGCTGGGTGCAATGGCTCATGCCTGTAATCCCAACACTTTGGGAGGCCAAGAAAGGCAGGTAGATCACTTGAGGTGAGGAGTTCGAGACTAGCCTGGCCAACATGGTGAAACCCCATCTCTACTACAAACACAAAATTTAGCCGGGTGTGGTGGCACATGCCTGTAATCCCAAGTACTCGGGAGGCTGAGGCAGGAGAATCACTTGAACTTGAGAGGCAGAGGTTGCAGTGAGCCAAGATCGTGCCACTGCACTCCAGCCTGGGCGACAGAGCAAGACTGTCTTAAAAAAAAAAAAAAAAAAAAAAAGTGTCCAATTGTCAGGGAATATGACTTTTATTGTTGGTGTCCTCTAATGTTCCATGTCTTAGAAAAAATCCCAGTCACTCCTGTTCAAGTTCTGGCAATGGAACTCCAATGGGGTGGATCTGATGCCCACCCAACAAAGGAACTGGACAAAAATAAGCCTCACATCCAGACCGCTGAAGAGAACAGAACAAGTTCAGAAGCTTTTTCTGCTCTCACTCCACCCCCTGGTGGTGAGTTCAGGAACCAGTATTGCTCAGCCTTTCCTTCAAGCTAAAGCTGGAATAAAAGGGGCCTTTGAGAGCATAGACCCACAGACCCAAGAGTTTCAGCTTTCTTCCTCTCAAGGCCCCTTGCCAAGACTTTTCCTCACACTCCTACATCTAAATTTTTTTTTTTTTTTTTTGAGATGGAATTTCGCTCTGCTGCCCAGAACTGGAGTGCAGTGGTGCAATCTCGGCTCACTGCAAGCTCCACTTCCCGGGTTCAAGCAATTGTCCTGCCTCAGCTTCCTGAGTAGCTGGGATTACAGGCACGCGCCACCACACCCAGCTAATTTTTGTATTTTTAGTACACACGGGGTTTCATCGTGTTGGCCAGGCTCGTCTGGAACTCGTGACCTTGTGATCTGCCCACCTAGGCCTCCGAAAGTGCTGGGATTACAGGCATGAGCCACCATGCCCGGCTTCCTACATCCAGATTTATAAAGGGTTTGTGTGACCTCCTTGTGGGTAGATATTTTAATCTCCTCTTCTGAAACTGGAGCCTAGCTTAAGAAATCTCAGGGTATGTTCCTTGGAGGTCTAAGCTTGGTAACACACATTCGCTTATGCTCTAGGCCAAAGGAGTAATGGATGCAGCAATGGGTGGGCCCGAAGGCTGAACTATCATCGCCTCACATACGGCTGACTAAAGACTGGAAGAATACTCCTTTCACCCATTCGAGTCTGCACCTAAAGTGGTCACGTGCCACCAGGCTAGCCATGGGGATGCTGGTGAGGGGTGCAGACAGGCTACAACCAGCTAGGGCTTTGTGAAGGAGCCTATATTTGATATATGACTATCCCCAGAATTACTGCTCATCTCTATCACGGAAGTGCTCCGACCCATGCCAGGACCTGGCTTACCTAGGCCCAAACAGAAACAAAGGCCCTTCTATCTCAATTCCACAGGAACTGGAAAGTAACCTCAACTCTATGAGAAATGATGCTTAAGGAAAAAATAAGGGATCACTGGTTTCAAAGATTAGCACAGATTTGTCCCCTGACGCTTGAGTCATTATCTGCCCAACTCATTCTGAAGCCACGGGTATAGCAGCCAGGGACGTGAGTGGGTGTGGGGTCAGGACACTTTGAGACTGCAAGGGGCCAAGAAGGGCGGAGCTCACTCACCCATCTTCGATCAACATGGGCGTGCCCAGTGGCTCCAGGTCCTCGGCTGATAACAGCTGGTGAATCAGACTGTATGACTGGGGATCCAGGCTGCGAGCTTGTGGGGGCAGAAGCGGTGAGTGGCCAGAATAGCTAAAAAGGTGCGGTATGTATTGGTAATGTGGAGGCACAGACATTCCCATGTACTGTTCCCTGAATGCCATGAATCCATTTAGTTCCACAGACCTACTGGAGAGAAAAGTCTTGCGTCAAACAGAGCCATGGCAAGTCTAGTAATTACTCAAAGGAAGTGAGCCAGAAGGTGACTTTAGGTATTCTTTGGCCATGAGGTCTGGGTCTTCATCAAGCCAGGGGGCATAATTAATAGTTAAATTCATGTCTCTCCTACTAGATTCCCATCTGTGAGAAAAAGACTCTATGGGTATATGAATGTCAGGGTCACCACTGGACACTAAGTGCACGGCAGAGTAGGTAATGCATAAATATTGGTTGAATGAATTCTTTGTATAGGTACCATGTCTGGACAGTTTTTTAACAGATGGCAAAGTGGGTATATATATTACTGCTAGGAAAACTAAGGCACAGACAGGCTAAGTGCCTGGCTAGGCTACAAAACAAATCCAGCATCTAGCAAGGAACCTGGCATGCAGCAACAACCCCCTAAATAGTCCAAGGAAGGAACAAACTAAGGGACACCTGAATGGGATAAAGGCTTTAATTAAATATGAAGAGAAAGGCAGATTTTTGCCTTCTTTTTCTTTCTTGCAGAAAGCTAACCATTCTGTCAACTAATTAAAAAAAAAAAAAAAATCTAAGCCAGCCACAGTGGTGTGCACCTACAGTTTCAGCTACTTGGGAGGCTGAGGTGGGAGGATCACTTAAGGCTAGGAATTTGAGACAAGCCTGGGCAACATAGCAAGACTTCATCTCTTTTTTATAAAAAAGTATTTAATTAAAAAAAAAAAAAAAAAGTCTTGCCATGTTGCCCAGGCTGGTCTTGAACTCCTGGACTTAAGCAATCTACCCACCTTGACCTCCCAAAGTGCTGGGAATACAGGTGTGAGCCACCATGCCTGGCATCTCTTAAGAAAAAAAAAATCCTCCAGCTTTTGCCTAAATGTATCGCCTATAATTGGGGCTGGCAAACTTTGGTTTGCAAGCTAAATCCAGCCCACTGCCTATTTTGGAACACAGCCATGCTCACTGGTTCACATACTGTCCATGGCCATGGTTGTTTTCACACTACAAAGGCAGAATGGAGAAGCTGAGTTCCAAACCATTAGGCCCAGAAAGCTGAAAATATTTACTATCTGGCCTTTGCAGAAAAAGTTTGTCAATCTATATCCTATAAGAAAGGTTTCTGGGGAAAGGAAACCTTCCCTAATAGCTGAAGGCTCTATTTCACACTTGACAACTAACTAAAGATATGCTTGAACCAAGAGTTTCTAAGTTTGTATTCTCTGATAGCAGCAAATTTGACTGGCTTAAAAAGCCTTCAATGTTTCTTAAAATTTATAAAGTGAAAAACATTGACTCTTGTGAGGCAGATAAATTATAGTTTAATTCAAAACTGTCAAAAAGGTTTGTTTCAGTGATAAAATAAACGAGAGAAAATGGCTACATTAAAAATGTTATTCTGTTAGGTGAAGAATACATGGGCATGGATAGAAGCTACAGCACTTTATCAGTCTGCAGAAGAGACCACTGACATTTTCAAGGTCTTTAGCATAAAAGGGGCTGGGAAACACTGTTTTCAATCATCCTGACCCCTACTCCAAGAGTCTGAGGGAGCAACAGTACAATGGCTGAGACAGCCTGGCAGGGATACTCAGCCAGAGGTTTTCTGTGGGTCTCCCCTTGGTGGGGGATCCCTAGATGATGATCATGGGTTTGCCTTAAAGCTCACCTGGAGGACAGTGTGGAGCCTGGTGAGGGCTGGTTGCTCTCCGAAGCCCTGTTCCCAGGGGAACTGTGGTCACTATCACCATGGTTGCTCCAGTGATTGGCCTCTTCCTCAAACTCCTGCCCAGACATGATCCTTTCGATTTCTTCTTCTGATATCTTTGACAAGGAATTGAGACATGTTAGATGGGTGCTCAAGACACTCTCTGTTCTTTCTTCAGGACTGAGAGCTTATTTAAATCTCATAGTATTTCCCAGAAACCTAGGTTCCCTCTCCTCGATCCCCATACTCCGGGCCTCTCACTAATCTTAGGACGGCATGCCTTCCTTCCTCCTGGCACCATGGCCCTTCGTGGCCTTCCTCCTACTTATTTATACTACTCTCAAGCCATGAAGCCTCGAGGTTCTTTCAACTCCTTTTTGTCCTTGAGGCTATTCTTTCCTAACCCTGAAACACCACTCCTCAATGACAATCTCCTACTTGTCCTTTAAGATTCAATTCAAATGTCACCTCTTGCCAGGCATGGTGTCTCATGCCTGTAATCCCAAAACTTTGGGAGTTCCAGGAGTTCAAGACCAGCTGGGCAACATGGTGAAACCCATCTCTACAAAAAATAGAAAAATTAGTTGGGCCTGGTGGTGCATGCCTGTAGTCCTAGCTACTCAAGAGACTGAGGCAGGAGATTCTGGCCTAAGCTCAGAAGACTGAGGCTCTAGTGAGCCATGATCGCACTAACCCACCCCAGCTTGGGTGACAGAGCAAGACCCTGTCTCAAAAGAAGACAAAATAAAACCAAACAAAAAAACCCCAAATGTCATGTCCTTTGTGAGGCTTTCTACCACCACATTTTGGATACTCTCTTCAACAAATAGTGCTGGGAAAACTACATCCACGTGCCCCGCCCCCACGCCCCAAAAGACGTCGAACCCTTACACCGTTCACAGAAGTAAGTCAACCTCAAAATAGATTAAATATTTAAATATAAGACCTAAAACTATAAAACTTCTTGGAGAAAACACAGGGGAAAATCTTCATAAAACTGGTCTTGGCAGTGATTTCTTGGATACAACACCAAAAGTACAGACAACAGAACAAAAACAGCCAAGTGTGACTACATTAAACTAAAAAGCTTCTGTGCAACAAAGGAAACAATCAACAGGGTAAAAAGATACCCTATGAAACGGGAGAATATATTACCATACATTTGACAAGCGGTCAACATGCACAATATACAAGGAACTCCCGTAACTCAGTAACAAAAACAAAACAAAACAAAACACGTTGAAAAATGAACAAGAAACTTGACAGACATTTCTCCAAAGAAGACATATGACCAATAGGTATATAAAAAGATGCTCAACATCACTTATCATCAGGAAAATACAAATCGAAACTTGAAGATATGAACTTACACCTGTTAGGATGTCTGTTATATGCAAAAGACAACAACAACAACAACAACAAACCAAAAACAAACAAAAAAAACAGTCCAGAAAATAACAAGTGCTGGCAAGGACATGAAGAAATGGAAACCTTGTGCACTGTTAGTGGGAATGTAAAATGGTGCAACCACTATGGAAAACAGCATGGAGGTTCCCAAAAAAGGTAAAAATAGAACCACCATAGGATCCAGCAATCCCACCTACGGGTATTTATCCAAAAGAACTGAAATCAGGATTGTGAAGAGATATCTGCACTCCCACGTTCACTGCAGCATTATTCAAAATAGTCAAGAAGTGAATATAATGTAAGTGTCCGATGACAGAGAAATGCATAAGAAAATGTGATATAGACATAAAACACCTTAAAAAAGAAGGAAGTCATTATAAGCTATACCAAGGATGAACCATGATGACATTACACCAAGTGAAATAAACTAGTCACAGAAGCACAAATACTGCATGATTCCACTTTATGAGGTATCTAAAGTAGTCAAACTCTTATAAGCAGAAAGTAGAATGGTGGCTGCCATGGGCAAAGGGAGAGGAAAATGAGGAACTGCTGTCTAATGGGTATAGCGTTTCCGTCACGTAAGATGAAAAAGTTCTAAAGATTTGCTATATCAGAGTGTGCATATAGTTAACAACACTGTACTATATGATTAAAATTTTG